>NC_049169.1:117860253-118160253 GCF_009769625.2 Cygnus olor | reverse complement strand
TTTGGTTAATAGTGAAGATACCATCAAGGAGGTTATTATTTATCAGTGATTTATACAGCAATGGGATTGTATTGTAAAGCACTGAGTTAGAAAAATTGACATATTAAATCTCCTTAACTCTCAGGCATTGGAAAATTGCTCTTGGTTCTTGTTGAATAATGCACATTGGCTGATATATATGAAGTACAAACTGTGTATAGATCCATTTGGAACTCCCAGGTGGGAGAATTTGAGTATGTTTTCAATGAAGAGCCTATTATCCCTTGATAACTGAGCACATTACATATGAAGAATATGGCATCTAAAATGAGTCTGCTTAAATCCAGGCAGAGATGTCTGACCCTGCCAAATTCACCTTTCTGAGCTAATCATGGCCTCTAATTACCAAGCCAATTGTTTTGTTTTAATTTTTTTCCTTCTTGAAATGGTAGCAATGATAATTAAGGAAGTTTCTGTTAGAAATGTGGTGAAGTTTTATTGCTAAAAAAGGAAAAATAAGGAAAAAATCTTGTTGCTTGCATTATTTCACCATTCATAAGGGTCCTCATCCAGTACACTGCCAATTCCTCAGGGCAAAGACTTTTATTTTGTAATTTGTCATTCAGACCAATGGTACGATGTAGTCCATGAACAGCAAAGACTGAACAACAGTTAATTTCTGACTGTACGTTGAATGAGATATTCAATCTGCAAATTTACTTTCTAGGCATGTTTACGTATATTTTAAATGGCAATTAATATTAGCAGTACAAATTTTAATGTGATCCCATGCCAGGAAAATATCCACAATCAGTCTTAACCAAATGCCCCCGAGGACTTCCTACACCTTTCATTTGTTAATCTAAGTGCTGTTGTTTTATTCTGACAAATCTACTCAACCTATTCATCCAGTAGCTAGAAAATGTGTTTTGTTTCCCCCCCCCTCAAATCTGATATAAAAAATAAGCGCTTACTAGCCTGCATTAGCAACACATATTATCTAGCTTTGAAGAAGCACTGTTTTATCAGAAAAAGGCATACTCCTGTGATAGTAATTTAATCTATTTCTAAAACACGTAAAGATAAAGGATAGTGAAAGTCTGAAGATGAAGATAACGAGAGCTGCTGAAGCTCAGACTGCCAGAACTTCAGTGCTGAAAGATAAGAAATAGCCTTTCACTCTTCAGGTGTGTTACATGAGGCTGCCTGTCAGAATAAAACCTATGAAAAATCATATTTTCAGCATTTTCTTCTAATTTCTATTATTGCTTTAAATGTTGCTCTCTTTTATTATGGCAACAGATGTTGGCAGTACTGTACAATATGTGTCTGCACAATATGTGTTCTCACATTTTGTTCTTGCAAAGCAGGAGACTTGGATTTATTTTTATTTAAAATTAAAGAAAGAAATTTATAGGATGTTCAATAACTGGAAAAATAACTTAAAAACTCCTTATAGGACATGAGGGAGGTTCACTGTTCAAATTCATTGCGTAATGTCAAGGGAAGTGTAAATACTTCCTTCCTCTCTTTCTCTCTTCTTGGTAAAGTAGAGATATTTTCTGAACAAAGAATAAGTGACAGACAAACACATGCAGCTTGTATCTTGCTCAAAAAATAGCCAAACATCTGCCATACAATAATACCAAGATATGAGCTGCAGTCAACTGAGGATTGTCCCTATCTGTATAATTGCAATTTATCAAGGAAACCCAAAGAGCAAGCAAGCTTTGGTCTGGCCTAGTCTTTTTTCTTCCTTCATCCCTCATTTTGCATATGAATATATGCAAGCTATATCCCCTTATGCAATGACAACAGTGCAGGGATGTGGATTCTGAGCAACATTAAAGACCAAATAAACAACTCCTGCATGAAGGCATGGAGGAAACTCCCCATGAAGGTGGAGGGCCATGGGTGGGCACAATGACTGACAAACAGGGTCTCCTCTGGCCAAGATGGGTATAAAACGTAACCTAGAGCTCACCTATGCGTGAGATGATGCAATGTCAGGGGCTGTGGCCCTCCTGGGGTGGTGGAAAACTGGTGTTCTCCATTCTCCAAGTGTGGTTGGTGCTCTGGAGTTGGCTGGTGAGACCAGCTTCCATTGCAGCACCCAGGAGCCTTGACTGCTGCAGGAGCCCTGGCTGCTTTGTTAGCCTTGAGGCACTGCTAAGTGCAGAGGTGACCCAAGAAAACATCAGCACCGATCGGAGGACTAGCTGGCAGCACTGAACATGCTGTTAGCATATAAATGATGGACTTCACTGGGCAAAATGATCAATAGATGCCAAAGTCACTTTGAGGATATGTTCTCACTTTTTCCTGGTGAAAGCCGAGACTAAAAGGTGTTGTGGAAGACAGGATAGGGCCAGAGACTGCCCAGGGGACTCTGTTGGCTCACAGAGAGATGTAGTATGTGTTCCCCTCCCCCCTTCCAAGTTTCCTCCAAGTATATGAAATTAGAAGCTGACTCTTTTGTTCTGATAACCTTTGAAAAGGAGTCAGGCTTGCCAAAAACTTCTGATACTACACCAAAGGAAAAGGAAGCAAAGTCATAAAACATGTTTTGGATCAAACAGTAACATTCTGTTGCACACATCTAAAACACAGTGGAGGGAACATAGTGCTGCTTTGGAGAATGACTAGGGACATGAATCACGATATTAGCTCAATATTTGCCTAAAGAGTATAAACCACTAAGATTCAGGCAGCTAAACTTTTTTTTAAGGACTGTACAATGAAATGTGCATACTGCAGCCTTGTTTGGCTTAAATGTTCAATTCCTAGACTTTTCCTATACTCCAAGTAATTTTTGTGTTCTTTCCTTCTTTTTGAGCAAGGAAATGGTATAGGTAACAGCTGTGTTTCCAGCAGTCCTAATTTATCAATTAAGTTTTGAACAAAACCTGTCAGGTGAGAAAATAACAGAGGTTGTCTTCATGATTTGTCTGGACAGCTTAGTGCTCTGTGTTGTTTTTCACAGCCCCCCTGGTGGCAGGTGCCTTCTGGCTGACCAACTCTCCTGTGTGTATTTCGAGTCATATTCCTTTATCTGTTGTCTCCTGTCCCAGTGGAAGGATGGAAAAAGGCAGCATGGGCAGGAAGGGGAAACAAACGGGGTCAACAGAAAGCCTGGGAGATGTGAAGGCTGCTGGAGGTATTGCAAGGCAAGTTGTTACAGGGATATGGAGGATGCTAAAAGGACTTATGGGACACGTGGTGAACTTATGACACTGGAAGCAGAGCAGGGTTGTTTGGGGTGGAAGAGGAAAGCTGGGCACATTGAACTACAGGAAATCAAGGTTCAGTAGTTTTGCTCCTCAGGGAACAACTTGTCTTCAGAGCTTGACAATATTGCATTGTGTTTAAATGTGTCTCAAGGGATTGGTTTATTACTATCATGATATATGGATCTCTTACAGATACTTATCTCAGAGGTTGTGAAGGGGTTCAGTTAGCAATGGCAAGCTATAAATGGGGAGGAGAAGGATGTCAAGCTTAACGGCAGGGAGGAAGGAAAACTAAAATAATAAATATTGATTTGGAGTATGTCTTTTATTATCTGAGTGAACAGGAAAATGTTATAATAATGTGATCTTTATGTGAACCATAAATTATCCACGTGAAGCTTTTCTGCATTGGTGTTGACTAATCAACGAAGCATTCTGGGGAGCTGTTGGCAATACTGTTCATTCAGCAGCATGAGTTTGCTGTCATATTTCATTGCATTCCTGTAGGCTGTACATTTTTATTAGTTTATAGCGATTTGTGGGATGCATGCCCTGGACTCAAGGAAATAATTTTTGCCAGGTGGTTCAAATGAGTAAGAGTCTTGTCCTGAGTTCAGTGATCCTTTGATCTGTTCCCTATTGCATCACACTCTATAGCTAAAGAGAGCTAAATAAATCCTGATAATAACAGACTTTTTGCAAAGTTAAGATATTTTATATGGATCCTGACTTTATGCTGAAAGTGAATTGTAAAACCAATGCAGGCATTGGATATGTAAACTGAATGCTGCATTAGCCTATCAACGAGAGGCATTTTTGGAAGAATAAGAAATCCAGTTTCTGCATCTGAAATTTTTTGGGCATCAATTCTCTCTGACATCACTGCTGTGGGTGACTGTGGGAATTGCATACGGACAAGCCTAATGAATTTGCTGTTACCATAGGTTGATGTGAAACACATCCTAGAGGAGACATCAGAGGTAAGACAGAGTTGCATCCATGACCTAAAGGTTCTTTCCAAGAAACCTGAACCAGTGCTGGCTCAGACCCCAGGGGAACCTCTGAACCAAAGGATGCTGCGTGGGTGCAGGCTGAGAGGTCTTCTTCCACTCACAGGCTGAGTTTGGTGATTTAAAGCAGCCCGGCCATATGGAATGAGGAGGGGAAACACAATTAATATGCACTCAGAAACCAGCATTCTGAGCTAGATCCTTGTCCCAGTGTATATCTATGGACAGCCCAAGTCCAAATCTTCCTCTTGTGCTTGCTTATGAGGTTGGGGGACACTGCTGTCCAGCTCCCTTCCAGTGCACCCAGGATTAGGGAAACCCAGACAAAGGCATGGGCTGCACCAGGAGCTCTGTAGAGGGCATATGTTCTTGGCCACACCATGCCATGGGGTGGTAGAGGAGGCTGTGCATGTGTAGTACTTGTGCATGACACTTGGCTTTTCTGCTGGTGCTTTCCTGTGGACCACGTCCCTCTCCCTCCTGTGTGATATGGGACACTGGGATGTCACCAAATCCTTCTCAGAAGCTGTGGGCACCCCTTCCCCAGAAGGTCTCATCTCCTCATGTCCCGCTATGAGAAGCAGGCAGTTGGTGACTGTGATGGGTGTGAGGATGCATTACCATGAAGGGCTCGACCCAACCATGCAGGGCTCAACCCCACGCTCTGCCCTGAGCCCATCAGACCAGCTGTGGTCAGCATTACCAGCAGTCCTGCCTGAGGAACCTATGCACACCTTTAGTGTAGAAAAACTTTTTTCATTCTATTTTAGCACTTCCCCCTTAAGGATTTAATGAATTAAGTTAACAAATTGACACACCCCACTCAAGAACTCCTATAACAGAAATGCAAAATGGGCCCCTCCATCACAAATGCAAGCCTGGCTTTATGTGTGTGTGTGTGTCTGCTTTCCTGAAGATGCAGCCTGGGTCTGCATTTCTCCATGTTCAAATTGAAGAGTTCAGGTTCAAGTTTCAGGGGTTACAGGCATGGACACCCCACTGCTTCAGATTTATTAAAAGCCACACAATTTTTCTTTAAAGTGTGACATGAAAAAGAAAGTAAGATTTATTGTCCAAAATCATTCCCCATGGAAAAAAATGAGTAACGTGGCAATTAATGATTCCTTAATACATAGGTCAGATGGAGGAAATGTAAGTGATGCTATGAATACCAAGTTTTTCCCATTCAAAAATCAAGAAGGAAAAGTCATCAAAAGAGGCAGTGCAGATGTTCACCATGTGGTCACGCATCTTTTTTTTTTTTTTGTGTGGTCTGGAGTACAGATCATACAGCTGATATCAATATTTTCAGACTTAATCAGATGTCAATGCCTTAGTTACATATACTGGAATGGATATATTAAAGTTGTTTGTGTCTCTCAGGGCTGTTATTTCATGCTGCCAGCAGAGAGGCGTGGTGAGCTCAGAATACATCTAAACTCTTAGTAACATATGTATAAGCCATCCAGTCACATTTTTGTCCCTTCCTCCTGGATTTTCATGTGGAAAACCCTTGTTCAGACTCAGCAATTGTAGTGCTATTCCAAGATGAGACTAACCTGAGCCTGCCTACTTCAGTGCAGCAGAGCAAGGTGGATCCATAGCGCTTACAAAGTTTTTGGCAACAGATCCATGGCCTGGCAGCAGCCCAGGTCTGAGAGGCTATGAATCCCTTCCGCTCATGGCGGAAAACTCTGCTATCACAATAGAAACCATCTAGTGCATTTGTGTGCACCAGAGGGTAACGCAGACAAGGATCAAAGCCAATTTACCAGTGCAAAGTTGGCATGAAAATGCCATTTTGTGAAGATAACGAGTCTGATTGCAACACTAGCAATAAAAAAATGGTGTTTTGTTCCTTTATAAATTTATATTTTTATATTTATGAGTATCCATTTCCACTGTTTCTTCTATCAGCTTACTGAATTCTTGTATTTTTTCATTCAGTTTATTGGTCTGTGAAATCTGTGTGCATGCATGACAGACTTGCAGTGTGGCTTCCATATACTACATTACATATGCCAAGAATATGCTGGTGGAAGACTTTGAACATGAAACACATTCAAAGAGCCTGAGCTTGCATGATGTGTGAAAATCAGACCCCTGTAAGATCCCACACGTGAGATGTGTAAAGATGGGGGCACACAGAATCAGTGATCACTTTAAAAAATGTATTTCTCCCTACCAAATCTCCATTAATAAATTCTTGAGTCAGTAAGCATGTTCTCTCATTTGCAGTCACTGGAAGATACAAATTATGGGGCTTTGTGTAAGTCTGATGAGTATTTGGAATGATGAAATTTAGGTAAAGATAAAGTCATTTTTCTTTATTAGAGCATTTCTGCTTAGAGTATTCTGGAAGTGCTGCTTTTACTGATCCTCATTATTATTGGTGCTCCAATGCAAACAACAAGATTCCCCCAAGTCAGTTTTATTCTGAATGTTGTTTGGTCTGACACTACATAGTTTTTGAAAAGAATTTTTTGTAAACTTTTAAAACACCGAAGTCTGATTGCTTTGAAATTGTAACAGTGTCAAATATTCTTTTGCAACTGGGGACAGGAAAATGAAAGCTGAACAGGCACCCTGCCCACACAGGTATTTTTTTTTTTAATTGTATCTTCTAAAAAAATTTAAAACTATTTTTCAAATGTTTCTGTTGCTGGTTGCTATTGAAACTTTGAAAAACCTTCATAGTGCTTAAAATGTGACACAAAAGAGAGATTGCTTCATTTTTGGCTCTCAAAGATAAAGAAATTTCAAAATTATTAAAAGCAATAAAAAGGAAAATGAAAAGCAAAACCAGAACAATTTTGACATTATCTATCTTACTGTGTCAGTGCTGAAAGACAAGAAGAACGAAGCCAGAAAGTCTCTCTCTCTCTCTATGTACCTTAACTTTGGCAGGCTTCACATTTGAAAATTTTTGTGAGAGATTTTCATTTACTATAATTGCAGTTTTTCTTGACATCCAAGTGTTAATTTTCAGATAGTTCTGGAAATAAATATGGCTTGTTTTTGGAAAAAAAGAATCCCTGCTAGATATGAACTGAAATCTCTTTTGTTATCTACAGAATGCTAAATTTGGACAGCTAGATTAAAAATAACTAACTATATTATAATTGAGTGCATGTCTTTGCTTCCGACTAATCTCCCTCCCCAAATTATGTGAGAAAATTAATTAAACTCATTTGTTAGTAATAGCTACCTTGCACTTATTCCCACAAGCCAAAACTGTCATCTGCAAACATGAGTAAAGACTATTAAAATTACACTGACTGAATTTCAAGGAAATTTCTTGCAATATGTAAAAGTAATCATGTGCAAATGTGTTTGCAGATTGGGATTGTATTCTCACCCAAATACATAATGCAGTTTCCAGGTGGTACCTGTCTGATATTATGTCTATTTTTGTTTTAGCACAATGAATACTCAGCAGCAGAGCAATACTGCTCACTGCCTTTTCCTTCTAATATTGTTCATGGCAGAAATCCAATGTATACAGTGTAAATAATCATAATTCTCAATAGGTCGAGGATCTTTCCTGGCAAAAGCATAACCAATGTCTTCTATTTCTACTTGTGTCATTCATGATATTTCAGTGACGTGAATTAGCATAAGAATCCATTACCCATAGATGGATTGTGGGAGGGGAAAAAAAAGAAGAAAAAAGAGAACAGAGAACATGCCTAGTGCTGCAAGGCAGAGGGAATTAAAAGCAAATAGCAAAGCAAGTGGAAAAAGCTGACAAGGAAGCTTAATGCACTAAAGAAGTACTGAGAGTGTGTGGCCCTGGGGAAGAGCATGGCAATCGGTGTCTTTGAGGCATTGTTCAGTCCTCGCACATCATTACTTGGGAGTTAGTTATTGCTAAACACCACTTTACGTGGGGCTTGCCACATTCCCTAAGCCCTCTCCAGAGACTCTTTTGATGTGTGAAGAAAGGATTTGAGAGTGGATGCCTTTCTCACCTGGAATGTGGTAGGGACTCAAATGCCAAGTGAAGCTCTTCAATTGTCCTGTGAGAAAAAGGATCCAGCAGGATGTTAAGCAAGAGAGCTTTTCATCACCGGCTTCTCAAACGGGAGTGACTCATATGCCATCTGTTTTGTCCCTCCACCCAATCGTATGCGCTCCCTGTTTGTGCTGGTTAATGTATTTGCCATCTATCAAAGGGAGAGGAAAACTTCGAAGCAGTCAAAACAAACATGCCTGAGGAAGGCTGAAGTTTTGGAAGGGGCTGGTTGGAAAACCACTGCTGCCCTCACTGCCCATCGAAACATGCAGTCCTGGGGGAAGGACTTGCCTGCTGACAACCCACTGGCATCTTCTGGCAATGGGTCCAGGGAGCTCTGCCTGTCTGAGGCACGTCAGTGTTAGTGAAACGTGCCTGAGCTAGCTCCAGAGTGCATGGGGTGGGAGAAGAGCAGGGCATGGCACCATGCCCCATGACCCTGCTCCTCAGTGCCACAGCTCAGTGGGTGTGGAGTGGTGGCTGTCCTGCTCTGGAGGGCTCCGGAAGGTAGAAGATCAGGTGTGGGTTATAATATTGGTGTGGGTTTATGTGCAATATGAGAAGGTGAATGGGGACTCATCAAGCTGCCCAGAAGACATTGTTCCTCTAGTGCAAAAAATGTGGGCAAATAGATGAAAAGCACCTGTTTGTCAGATTCAGAAAAGCCTGGATATGCTCTGCTATCCAGCACAGAGACGAACAGCAGAACTCCTTGCTGCAGGATGCTGAAATCCTATCTGGGACTTGAATAAATAAATGGGAAAAAATCTATCAAAAGCAATGAAATACAGAGAGAAACTCTGATTATTCTTCAGCATAAGCTCTACATGGATTTTTGAGACTAAACTGGGGCTCCAATTCACTAAGCTTTTATACAGACAAAACAGACCAGTGCCAGAATAAACTGGAAAACTGATTACTGGTGCCTCAGCCATCCATAGGCTGTCATTTTACTGGGTTTTTGCCTCTGATCTCCTAGTGGTCAGCTAAAAATCTGCTAACAACAAGGTAATATCCCATCTGAGAACGTGGACTGAACATGGTTGTGCTCCACCCTTCTCCCAAGGCATTGCCTACAGACACCTAGTGTGACAGTGACGAGGTTTCTACCAGGACATTGGTAGGTGGTACTGCTGGAGGAAATCAATAACAGCCTGGCTCTGCTTAGCTTTCCATCATGACAAGAGTCAAAAAGCTTGAACAGGGTGAAGGAAGAAGCTTATGAGAGTGCAGCCCTGACCAAGAGCAGCCTTCCTCAACAAACTCCATCTTTGTCATGTGCTCTGTAAATGATTTCTCACGGGTTTTAAATTTCATATGCAAATGTATAGAGAAAGAGGTGCAAGACATGCTGTACACGTGCATGTAAAATATATCTTAAGTCACCGGTAGTTTCAGGTCCTCAATGGGCAGCCTGACTCCATCACATACAGCACCCCAGAAAGAGCTCGCAGGTCTGGAGACAGTTTCAGCCTTTGCCAAGATGTGTCTTGCTCCAGCTGGTTTATGGGTCTCCCTTTATCAGTGAAAATGGTACCTAGCCAAACGAGACGGAGAACAAACGGTACCTATCACCAGATCTCCCTCTGTAACAGTTTCCAAACATATGCATGCGGTATGAGCCTGTTTCCCTGACTATGTGTCACAGCACTTGGTGCTATTCTGGTTGTATTTCGCAAGCTGGCGTTGCTTTTTAATATGCTCGCTTCTGCTCTGTTCTGAATCAGCTGTTCTGCTTATTCTCAGGCTGCTTTTGTGAGAAACCGCAGTTACGCCAGGCAGCTTCTGTCAGCCCCACGCCATACTTCTCACAGGAACATGAGTTCCAGCTCTCTCTCCAGTTTTCCATCTTCATCTCTCCTATCTCTAGCTGCTACTCCTTCTTTCGGTGCAGTGTGAAACCCTTTGTAATGGCAAAGGGCACAGAAACCACTCCAGCAACCCTCATTGCCTTTTTTTTTTGCCAGTGACAATAGCCAAAAATGCACAGTGGTGTAATTCAGTAATTCACATAATTCATGAATGCATTCAGAGAATATGTGCAAGGTGTTGTTCAGAAAGCTCAGCCTTTTGCCTGTGAATCTCTGAGACCTTCTTGTGCATTACATCAGCTTTCTTAACAGTTTACACGCCCTTTTTTTTTTTCCACCCCTCTGGAAACATTTGTCATGGTGTATTATTTTATTCAGCACAGTGGTACATAAAATGTGAGTGTTAATACTTTATTTGGCTAAACGTGTGTAATTTGGGAAGACAGGTGAAATGAAGGATTAATCATCAGGCTTTTAAGTCTTGTTAGCTGCGGTTTTAAATGTTGTTTATTTGGAATTACAGTGTGGATATGATGTCTAAGTGGAAGCCTTTACATATATAAATTAAAGCTCCTTTTTGGTTGATAATAAGCTGGAGGTTTGAATTTAGAATCTGTTATTTTCTCTTATATATGGGTATTCAGATAGACTTATCACAAATAACCCAGTGGTGAAGGTACAGCATACCACAGTGACAGTAGTGTTTCTTCCTGCTTCTATAATGTTCCTAAGCCTTGACTTACAGGATCTCTCTGATGGTTGTGGGAAGGGAATTACACCTGGATGCACACCTCACCTTTGGCATCAATTAAAACAGCTAATTCTGGCGCTGTTTGTGATGGTTGGTTTGCGCTGCAGCTTTCCAGCAGCCACAAGTTCAGGTAAGGGAGAGCGAGCTGTGCTCCTTGCTTGCCCTTCTCCCTGACCTTCTCCAGCCTGATCTGCATGTGAGCACACCCAGACCGGCCTGGACAAGCGTTCCCCCAGAAGTAGTCCTGCCTCCCTGCTGAAGGAGGCTTTCTAGCTTCTCTTCTGGAAAATTACAGACATCTGGTTACGTGGCTGTGAGTCTTTGGCATAGAAATAAATTGAAACCAATTTTACTGCTCTCATTGAGTAACAAAATCACCCTTTATGCAGCTCACAGCTGTCCCAAGTCACCTTCTTTCCTATCTATTTATAGATTTCATGCTCAAGACATCTCAGCTTCAAAAGAAATTCTTCTCAGGAAGGAGTACAGTATTGTCTGGAAAGATAGGGGTACTCCTGCTTTGAATTTGTGCTGTGGAAGAGAGAGAGGTGAATATTACATTTGTCAGAACAGCAATTGAACCAAGAGAACGGAAAAGCACTCACATGATGCTGAGCCAAAAAGGGTATTTTAAAGGATCCTTTTGTGAAACAACTGCTTTGTTTAAACTAAAAGGACATTTTTCAACTTCTTTCTGGGACTATTTTATCCTTTTAACCTTTTTCAGCTTTAGATTTTTATTTATTTATTTATTTATTATTTATTTATTTAGAGAAATAGTGTCTTTTCAGAAGAGTTGCTTGTTTTGATGTCAGTCAGAACACGGAGGTATTTCTGAAATGAAGCATTTATTAAGTGGCATCCAAAGAGTGTTTTGATGTAACATTTCCAGTACTTTTCAAGTTTTATTTTGCAACAAATTTTTTAGTTCCCAGGTATGTTTTGCCCAGTTTGGGTAAGGGCTGGTCTGTATCAGGCAAAGATGATAAGCAAAATTCCTTCCTAAAAGAGATAGAGACAAAAGAGTACTCTGAGAAGCAAATCCTTCTTCCTTGACTAGTGCTGGAGGGAAGCAGTTGATTAAATGGTCTTTAGCAGTGCTGTATGATTTTCTTCCATATTCTGCTCTCAGGAACTCATATTTCTTATCTTTCAGATCTGAGGAAAAGTGCCAAAAATCGTGTTGCTAATTGTCACAGAGAGCTGGCACATAGCTCGTTGTTGCCAGATATGTGCTTTTCTTTGAAGGATTTTAACATTTCCATTTCATTTGTGACTGCCCTCTTTCGAGGAGAACGCCATGATAACCACATTCGAGCGCGGCCTGCTCACAGCACTGAAGATACACCCTGCCTGACAGAATATAACCATGCTTGGGAAATATATTAACTTTGAACAAGAAGAGAAGGGAATTTTGAGGAAATCATGGTCAGACTACATTTCTGGTATCTTATGGGAACTTATTTTCTGTGTCCCAGCATTCATCTCATTTCCTAGTGTATGGTGGGTTATGCGGTAAAAGGCTCAGACACCAAAATTCCTGGAGGAGCAGTGACAGGAGCGCAAGGGGCACGTAACAGGTGGGGGCACCCTGGTCACCCAGGAAGAGAAAGGAGCCCAGCCCTGACCCCTGCCTGGGCTGTCCCAGGGGACCCTCAACCCTCTTATAAGACTCCATTCGTAGCTCTTTTCCCAGGTGAGGGACTCACTATGTGAACTTATGGGGGTCTGGGCGCAGCAGCTGGAGACAGACCATGGATCAAGGACACGTGTCCGTGGTGCTGCCACTGGAGAGACTGAAGTGTGTGGGTGCATACATCAGTGTGTGATCACCAGTGAATTTCAAGCTGGACTAGCTGACAAGTATGCTAAGTGCTGTGGGAGACAATATCAACGTGGCCATAGGTCTGGGCCAACTGCTGGAGAGACCAAAAAGCTCTGAGCTGACTAATGGAGGTGGGGTCCAAGCCAGCCCTCAGAGAGACCTTGAGGCCTGTGTATGCACATGTGTGTGTTTATGACGGACAGCTGGAGAAGGACCAAGGGCCAGCAACCAAGCAGAGTGAATGTCTAAGCCCAGTCACAGGGGCATCCACAGTGTGTGTGTGTGCCCACCCTGTGTGTTGTCCACCCATATGTGTGTGCATGTGTGTGTCTACAGGGGTTACACGCTCAGTCTTGCTGCAGGCGTGGAGCTGCAGCAGCCCTGCCAGCACAGCAGTGTATAGCCTGGCTTTTTAAGTCCACCTTGGTTTGTGTCCACTTCAGCATGTCTTTGACAGGAGAAACTCTGGAAAACATTTTCAGCAGTCAAACAGGAGGAGACGAGGACTTGCCAGCATTTGTCATCTGACAATAAGTGTGTAAACAAGCTGGCAAACAGCGTCTCAGATAATCTCTCCACTTGGGTCTGTGATGTATTTCAGTTGAGCCATGACAGAAGAGAAAAGCTTGCATGCATCTTTTATCTGCAGCTTCCACATCACTGGTTGCTGGTGATCCGAGACGCTGCAGAGGTTGTAGCTGGACCAAGCTGGAAGGAGCTGGAGTCTGTAAAGGTCTTCTGGGCAGCTACACGCAGACCCTGCCGCAGCACAGGAGCATTGCCTCCGAGGCCACTGAGGCATGTCATTTTCCAGAGCAAGAGGTTTTGCTCAGTTCTGGGTTGCCTTCCAGGGAGGAGTTTTTTCTAAACTGGCTTTTATCTGCTTTTCTCTTCCTAAATCACTGTCGCAATTGTTCATAGTTGGCTGCGTTTACTTCACATTTATACAGATTTCCAGGACTGAATAACCACCATTTTATATTAATTATTGGAACACAATGAGCAAAAGAATTGAGGAGACAAGGAATCATCTGTGAAATTATCTGTTCATAGCTCAGATTCATGTATTTTCACACAAGGTTTTCACTTCTATAAGAATCTCTAATGCATACCTCTTGCTAGATAAAGGTATTCATCCTACCCATTCTTCCCCCCCCCCTCCCATCAGAATCCTGTTTTCCCTTCCTTCTTTCAACTCTTCTATTATACAGCATTTCTATTTGAATTTACCGCATTGGAAGAAGAACTGTTCAAGCTCAATTTGCCCTAACTCAAGCCTCTGCACTTTCTGGAGGACAGGATTTGTTGGCTAAGGGGATTGCTTCTCTCTCTTGCTGTCCAGAACTCCATCAATATGGTTACTAAATAATTGGAGATAAAATCTCTGGCACTAAAACTACATAATCTGGGGCTGATGCATTTTGCACACGTGTGGGACCTGTAGGTGTTATATGGGGTTTGAGAATTTTATTGGATTTATTTCAGATTTTTAATAATGGGATGAACTCCATTTTGGAAGCAAGTTTATTGTTACCCCCAGCAATGACCTGTTTGTCACTGTGCACAAGAGGATTTCAAATCTGCACTTTAGAAGATAAGAACGAATAGAAGTTCTGCTGATGTGTTTCCTTTTGGCTTCAGGATTTTGTCCAGACATCTGAGCTGTAGAAGCAGGGAGACAGAAGCAGATCAACCACTTTGTTTTTATCAACCTCTTCAATGTGCAGCCATTTTGGGTAAAACCCTTGCTTCTTACTATGGTTCTCTTGTTCCACATCTGCTCTCTTAGCATCACTCATGTGCACCCTTAGCTTTGCTACAGGAAATATGTAGCGGCAGCATTGGTCACAAACCCTACTACAGACTCTTTTATTTAACTGATAGCAACTGCAAAATGGGACTGTGTGTGCCAGGCAAGCACATGGCCCAGGTCAGAATTAGGTTAATTAAAAGGAGATAAGCAAGGCAGAAGTCCTGAAATAGATAATAGTAGTTGGCATGATCTTGACTTTGAAACTTACTTAATAGTTTTCCTTTTCAGTTTATTTCTTTTCTAAATTTTATTCTTTCGGGCAAGGAGGGAAGGAAATGTGATTAAGTGAGATTAAGTGGCATTTAATTTGCATTTTTTCCTCTTCCCAGCTATATGTCTGCTACTTCCTTTTGCTGAAGCCAGTGCTCTTACATCACTGGGGACAGAACAAGAACCTGAATAAATAATGGCATGCAGTCCCGTGAAAAGTTATCCACATGGGATTTCAGAATTGTGATGATACTGGTTGCAGCAAAGGCAGAGTTTGCATGGATAAAAAACTGTGTGTGCTAAAGTACAAGTCTGTGCATTTGCTTAATTAAAGCTCCAGGAGGTCAGGGCAACTGGGCTTGATGCATGTTGCCTGAGAAGGAAAGGAAGCAGCATTAGATCTCTCCCAGATCTTGCTACAGCTTTTTAATGGGGAAGATATCTGTTTGGAAATCCATAGCCAAACAGTAACCTCTTGGCACCCATGTACAAGTGTCAGGTTTGGTTACCTCTTGAACACTTAAACTCACCTGTTACAGTGGTAACAACTCCTCTTTAGTTCTCTGACTGCATAGACAGAATATTTTCCTTCTACAAGCGGGTCATACCCTTACTCTGATGACATTACTAACTGCTTGGAGGTGTGGACAGCTAATGCAACCTGGCTCAGAAAACCATTACAGAAAGCTATTAATGAAAATAATTTGCAATGTGTATTTCCAGGGGAAAGCTGCACGTGAGCAGCAGCCACCTGCACAAGAGAGGGTGCCAGCAACAAAGCTTATGGCACACCCTACACCAGGGCGTCAGCACACTGAAAAGCACAAATTCACAGTCTTACCAGACCTGGTGTAGTCTTGTCAGGATATAGTATCCTGACGAGAGGATGTCAATACTTTCTGAACTGTGTAGGCTTAGTTTGTCCCCCTGAGACACCGAAGAGATGCTGACTGCCTGATGGCAAAATCCAGTCTTCCTGCATCATAGATATTTCAGACGTGAAGTTTGGATTGGAAAGCTATACCTCCATCAGCCACACAAAGAAAATAATTTATTTTTCTCTAGAAATTAGATCCTCTACGAGATGAACTTCCTATGACTTTCTGGCAGTCAGAGGTATGTTTTACGCTGAATTGTATTCTTCACATATTGACATGCTTCCCATGAAATACAAGTACATTTAACATGAAATTGGCCAGGTTTCACTATCAATTTTCTCATTTTCACCTTTGCAGAAGGGTCTCACAATGCTTAGTGACTGGGCAATTGAATGACAGAAGAAATTCAATGTCAATAAATGCAATGTGATGCATATAGAGAAAAAGCACCCTAGCTGCACATATGGAATGACAGTTTCTAAATTAGCTTTTAGCATTCAGGAAAGAGATTTGGGAGTCACTACCGATAAGTCCCTGTGAAAATCAGTTCATTGCTCAGTGGCGGTCAAAAGGATTATTAGGAATTATTAGGAGAAGAATAGAGAGCAAACAAACAAACAAGAAAAAAAAAAAAAAGGGATGCTTCCATATGAATTCGTGGTACATCTGCATCCTCAATATTATTCAGTGACCTCATCTACTCAACTCAGGATGGAGAGCTGCAAGTGGCCCAGATAAGGAGTAAGCAGGCTTCCTGAATCAAGTGGCTTTTGTGTGAGCGAAGGTGAAATACGCTGGGTATTTTCAGCCTGCCGAAGAGATGAAGCCTGATAACATCATGAATGGTAATAGGTAGTTGAGGAAAAGAGATTAATTATCATTCCTGACAATGTAAGAATAAGGGCTGATGAAATAATCAGCTGGGCGTTGAAAAATCAGCACTTCATCACCCAGCACATGACGAAGTTGTACAACTCATGGCCACAGGATATTACAGAGACCAAAATAATATATGGGCACAAAAGCTGATGGGGCAAATTCACAGAAGATGGGGCCATCAGTTTATGTTCAAAATGATGTTCAGGGTGAAACCTCCAGCTCTTCTGGGCTGGGAAGGGCCTAGAGGGACCGAGACCCACCTTCCTCCTTGTCCTCCTCGCGCTCTGTGTGTACAGAAATGGCCATAAAGTGCCTTGCCATGACCACCCCTCCCTGCCAGCTGCCCCGGAGCTGGCCATGACTGGGCTGCATCCACCCCTATGACTAAGGCACAGTGAGAGAGGAAAATAAAACCCCTCAGTGTGGCAAAGCCCTGAAGTCCTTATTCAACACTGGGCCGAAGCCTCCATGGTTTTGGTCAAAGTCCAGCAGCACATTTGTGGAAAAGACAGGAGCTGGATAAAGCCCTTTCCTTTCCTGGACACTAACCTGCAATTACAGCTGTCAGTGCAAAACACCTAATATATCCTTATTCATTGTTTTTTACCCTTGTTGTAACTTTTTCTTGTATTCAGTGTGCTTTAATTCCTTCCCCCCCCCCCCCCCCCCCCCCTTTATAGCAGTTAGTTTCTCAGCATAGTCCCTGACCACAAATACTTTTGAGTGGAACATCTGGTTCTAATGTGTGCTCTAGAAATGTTACTTTCTGCAATATCCCACTCCTCCCCCAGATGATATTTTCCCTCTTGTGTTTGCCCAGCACGGCTTGAAAGCGGATCAGTATCTGAAGAAACAAAAGACCCCTCTGAGAACAAAGACTTCAAAAGCCACAAAGTGATTTCCCAGAGCCTGGGGCAGTTGCAGGAGGGTTAGTCTGCAGCCTGGCCATGCAGGCAGGGACACTAAGGGGCTGCCTTCCTCCTCTTCCTCCATGCTGACCTTCCCCGCTGCTCCTACCAGCTACCATAACCCCACAGACACTTTCAGCTGCTTCCCTTCCTTGTGATCCCACCTTGTGATCTTCTCCTTTTTTTTCAGTTCTACTTCACTTCTAGGCAGACCCACTCCTCTTCAGAGGAGGAAATACTACTACCCAGGCCCTTCTCTTGTTTCTCGCTGCCATTACAGCAGCTTTTTCAGATTTGCTATCTTAGAAGCCGTCCTGTGCTTTGTGAGTAAACAAACTTTCACCTACTTGTAGGGGGGGAGTACTGCTCTGCATAAAAGAGGCTGTGTAGTTGGTAAAGTGCAGATACAGGATGAAGCAGGAATGTGTAATGTATTTTCAGGCATAGGAAACATGAAAAGCCAACTGAACTCCAGAGAAAACTGTACTGCACTTCTGTTATGTTTGCAATACAGTTGATGTAAATAATATATGACTCCTGGAAGGAGTGTAGAAATATATAAAGTTTTATGTACGGAAGCACTGAACACATGTGGGAGATTCAGATGCACCAACAAATCACGGGCTGGGCGCCAAGCACTGCAATGGTGCCTGCTGTAATTGGGGCTCGGGGACTGAACTACTTTGATTGCAACTCACATCCTGAAAGGGTAAATTGTGCACTGCCACAACCCACCAAATTATTTAACTTCAGAAAAAAAAAAAAAAAAAAGGTCCTCAGTGAAGGGAGAGGAGGATTTATTATTCCATTATGTTGTCTTTACAAGCCATCCCAATAAGCAAATATGATCATGGTTTTGTAAGAGTTCACACGAACTAGGCTGTCTTACTGGACAAACACTTCATCATTGCCATGAAGCATGGAGAAACGGATCATGATGCAAATGAATGAAAAAACCCCAGAACCTTAGCTTAATCATTTTAAGTCCCTTAGGGCCCTCGCTGTTGAGAGGTGAACAAATCTGAGCATGTTCTGTGGATCCTGTTTTCTGCGTGACCCTGTGCTGGCAGCTCGGCTGCAGCTGGGCAAGGTGGGATCTTTTGTGTTCTCAGGACCTACTGGCTGACTGTCTGGGGAGGGAGACTTGCTTCTCCAACCCTGCCCTTTGAGGCAGATCTAGCATCTGGTGCCTCTGTTCAGCTGCCCTGCTTTTTCACACAGCCACTCCCCCAGATCCCTCTTTTTCATGAAAAAAACAGAAGGTAGATGAGAAGGTCCCAGCTCAGCCCTTGACTCCCACTCTTAAGTCACCCTTTTTGTAGTGTTCCTCCCTCCTCTCAACCCAGAGGACATGCCTAATGCCTTTTTCAGCATTAGAATCTTCAGCTATCCTTTTTTTTTTCATCTGCTCATCCATCCATTTAATGCTTAGCATGACTGCAAATGTTTGCCATATGGGCCTGTCTCTTGATATTTTAGTCTGGCCTGAGTTTTGGGTCAGTAATGAGCAGTAAGAAAAATTATAAAAAGTCTGTCACACTTGAAAGAAAACTGAACTATAATTTTTATTTGTATTATATATAATTTGTATATATTATATAAGCCATATTCTTAACATAGCTTCTTGGACACCTGGGAAAATGTTTACATTGGGATTTTGTTCCAACTGTGCTGAAGTGACACCAACAGGACAGAAATTCCCTCTGTAATCATTTGCATGCTTCTGATGCTGGTTAGCACATGGTAGATATGACGAAATAGAGGAAATTGTTTGTAATGCTGGAGGTCAGTAGAAATTCGAATTATTTTACAAAACATGCCTGGAAAGCTAGCTGGCTTGTACAGTCACACCAGAGAGACCTGGAAATCACCTTGCACAGCAGCCTCTCTGAAATCTCTCCAGAAATATCTCTCAGCTTGAAGTCTAGTCTTTGGTGGTTGCTGCATTGGTGCAAATGAAGCAAACCTGCTGTGCTGGGCCCTCATCTTTGCCCAGCAGCTCTGTGAGTGTGGTGGCTGTAGGGAAGAGCTTTTACTGCAATGCTGGAAACTGAGGGAATTGGATGAGTGAGCTCTAAAGGAGCAGGGATGTCGTGCTTTGGTGTTTTCTGAACATAGACTTTCTTTTCAATATAAATGTTCCAGAAGATGGATACAAGACAACTACTGGTTTGATCTGCTGCTTTCTCTCAGGTGGTCACAGGGACAACATCCTGTGGTCACCCTCTGAATGCAGCTGTGCCGTGCTTACAGGATCTGTCCCCAGGGTCTGTACACAGCAGGGAAACCCCGCAAAGGGCAGAGGACTGGGAAGAGCTTCTCAGAAGTCAAAAGAATCAGGTTAGAAACTGAAGCAATTTAATCGTTGTCTTTTGTAAGATGTGCTGTGACAGATAATTTTGTCCTCGTTTATAAAAAAAAAAAGCATTCTTTGATCTGAAAAAAAATACCTAATTTTATAGGAAAAGTGTTTTATGGAAAAGGTGTTTTGAACTCATTTAGACATAGCTGGCAAATTTTAATTATAGATGAACACTTACTTTAGCACTTTTTAGTCATATTTTACTCCTCGGAAAGCATGGTGGGTCTGAGTCAGCAAGATTCACAGCTGCCTCCAGCCCAGGGAGGAGGCTGGGCAGAGCAGACTCTGCAGCCTACAGATGTTGTGCTCTGTTTTCTTTTCAGCAGCCTCTTGTAACGCTTTTTGAGACCCAGTGATATACTGATTAAGGGGATTTTTTTTTTTAAAGGGAGAATCTAGATGACAAAAATTACTAGAAACAGTACAATTCCCACAGGTCTGACTGAACGACATCTGCTTCAGCTAAAGCACTGAGAGGTTTTTGAAACAAGGCAGGTGTTCAGGCTTCATTGAAGTAAATATTTTAAGCTATTGTCTTAAGGAGGAATGGCTGGGAAAGCAAAGTTGGCTTATTTTGAGGGAAATGGCAGAAATGGCAGAGATCAAGCCAACCAACCACCCCCCCTCACAAAGGAAGGAGTATGATTTTGATGTACACTTTGAACAGTCTTTTTTTTTTTTTTTTTTGCGTGGAGTAGAAAGTTGGTGTTTTGGTCATGTATCTAAAAGAGTAACATTTTGGAAGGAAAGGAAGCAAAAAAAGAAAGAAAATGCACCTGGGTGCAGAGACAGGGCTTGCCATGCTAGGGTGGAGGATGGCAATGCAGTGGAAGGGGTGGAAGTGAATTCATCTCTCTCCAAACTCTCCCAAAACACGAAGTATACACGCTATATGAACATGCTCTTAAAACCCTAGCGGTGCATATATTTTTGACAAAAGTCTTGTTATTTCACCTGTCATTCTGATTTATGCTTCTTAGAGAACATAGAGCTGCAGTCAGGAAAAAAGAGAAAAGCCATATGGCAGACTATCGTCAAACAAACAAACACATACAATATAGATGCCAAACAGAGATTTTGTTCAAACAAAAGGAGCAGAAAAACAACCCTATCCCCCTTTGATACCTTTATACGCTTTCATAAAAGAGTATTTACCTGGCTTTCTCCGCCCTTCAAACCTTCTGAACAGACTTGCTCTAAGAGCACGTGTGCTCAAGGTATTTCCTAATTCAGTCGGGTTTTAATAAGATCACAGTTCACAGGGATAAATATGGCTAACCCTGTAAAAAACTCGGGGAATGGCATCAATTGTAAGTGTTATCAGTGTGTTTTGCATAGCTGAAATATTGTGAGACAGAAAGCAGCTGACTGGGCAGGAGCTGTCATACCTTGGAAATGGTCCTTGTGCAGGGCCCCCTTCAATGTGGGCTGAAAAATGAATCTTGCTCTCTTGGAGCCTGCTGTCACCTCCATCCCACTGTGGAAACCTCTGAAGCAACCCCTTCTCAGGCAGGAAGGGCCTTGCTCATTTTGAGTCTGTGAGTTGGTGGGTGTGGGGAGGCTCTTCAGGAACTTGCAATTACAGGGCTATTTTTTCAAGGAGATAAGTGTCATTTTAAAAGCCCTGGAGCAACACCATCATACCTTTTTGTAAGAGTAAATGAGGAAAGAAATAAAATTATGTCTCCTCAACTTTTACTAAAGAGAGAAAATACATTTTATCAATTGTGGAAACATTTAATCCTATTCAGGCTGCAGGACTACATGCAGTTGATGCACGCACACACACGTTTTCAGGTTAGCACTGGGGTTCCATGCTGATGTGAGACCATGAACTTCACAGGGAACAGGCAGCTGGATGAGGGGATGAGGACAGTCAGAACTAGGAAGAGAAGAAGAAAACTGACACTGAGAGCAGGGAGAACAGCAGAACCAGGAATTTGGAGGAATAGTCTAGAAGGATGGATGGGGCAGTTGCACAAAGCAATGGAGAATGGGAAAGTGAAAGGGGACTGAGAGCATCCACAAAGACATCCAGAGCTGGCTCTTCTTTTTCCTAAATTCCTGTGCTTCATCATTCCCCTACTTCAGGAGAAATTCTGTGAATGCCTTGGCAAAAAGATTATTTTAGTCATCTCTAAATGGATGCAGATCCTGGAGGCAGAGATCTGCATTAAGGACTGTGCCACAGCTCTGGGTGCTCCACACACAACGCTAGCTGAATTCCCATGATGGGGCTGATAATTTTTTTAATAGGAAATTACATGTTTCTTGCTCCCCACCCCCTTTTTACAAAAGGGGACTGCCATAGGTTATCTGTACTTTCATCCATGATAAAATGACTAACTTAATCAGAATTTACCGTGGATGCAGTATTATTCCACACGTCTTATTCCACACAGGAGAATTTGTGTTAATTGCTTGTGTTAATCACATCCTCCCCTGTTCATCTTAATCCCTACATTTAACTTTATTTGGGTTGTGTTGTTCCCTTGAGGAACTGTGCTTGATCTGAGCACAGTTAGACTTGGCTAAGTTTCTTGATGTGCCAAGGAGAGTGGAAGAGTGCACTGAGGATATGACTCAATCCAAAGCAAAAAGGACAGAAGGGAGGAAAATGCAAAGAAATCTTGATTCCAAAAAATGAAGTATTGTCTTGGGGTTTACCACTATAAAAATACTAACTAGCTATGCTTGTTTTAGGAAGCAAAGCAGACAGGAGCAAGTTCTTTCGCACTGAGAGATGTGAACCAGCACCACCTGCTCCTGTGCTGCTGCATTTTCTTCTCCCACGGAGCAAGTGGCCTTGTCCATGCAGCTGAATGGAAGCAGCTACAGCTCTGTGCTGTTTTGGGATGTTGTGTGGCACAGTGCTAACAGGCATGAACCTAAACCATACCTGGGAGTGTGCTAACATCTAAATACTGAAGACATTCATAAGTGGTGCTTGAGCACAGGCCATAGCCCTGCTCAGTTTCCTTGTATTGATGTAGCTCATGGGTCTCCAAACAATTGGTAGTATATTTTTGTTGTGTAAAGTCTCTGTGCTTATAGGATGCAGAAAGGAGATGCTGTTAGATGGGAATTCCAGATTTACCCTTGAAATTCTTTACTCTTGCAATCTCAGGTCAAATTCTTAGTGTTATGCTAATATAGCTTTTCTTGATATAATTTGCCTTAGCTTCAGTTTAGGATTGAGGGATTTTTGGTCATAATTTTTTGTAAGTGAGGTAATTAATGGGGATTTAGAGTAGGTAATTTTACCCTTGACAATAAATCAGCAATCATTTGTGATGAGGCAAATAGACATTCAAGCTGGGCAGAGTACAGCTGAGGTAGAACCTCAAGGGATTATAAAAGGAACCTGCTGATGTGCAGGTTTCTGACTTTCTGGTGTCAGCATTAAGTGACACTATTCAGATAAAACAAGTCTTTTTCTGTGTGGAATAAAACTTTGTTTCCAAATACCTATTTGTACCTGGCGAGCAAGACATGAGAATTTGTGTACACAGATATAATGCTCTGTGTTTGATCAGCAAGCCTTAATATTAACTCATCCCCCTGTCCTTCAAGTTTCTCTGGTTGCAGCAATTAGTTTATAATACAGTTATAAAAGCACAGGTTGCTGTCACATATAAAAGGCCTAAACAAAGAAGCAGCCTAAAGAAGCTTTGATTATAGCTGTCCCCTAGGATCTTGAATCCAAACATGGGTTGTTGCAAGTGTTAACAGCATGTGGTCACAAGAGGACAGGCAGTGTCTTGCAAGGGGCTGCCTTCATTCTTGGGTGACAAAACAGGGAGGAGTTTAAACAGTACAATAAAAATAATTTCTTAAGCCACAGAGATGTTGATAGCCATGCAGTTCTGGTGCAAATCCCCTTGAAGGGCCTTCACTGAGCAGCCCTGTTTGATTTCTTGCCACCAAATCTCAGAAATGTCCAAGAGGCAAGTAGACTGACACTACCCACTGTCTCGTCCTCTCTTTTGCCCTTCCTAGGCACAGGCCTGCTGTCTGCTCCCCTCCCATGGAAAGGGGATGCTCCAGCCCAGCTGCCTGCAGAAGCGACCAGCAGAACGGGCTCCTTGCAGATGCCCTCTTCTCTCAGCTCACACCAGCATTTCACTTTGGGAGCCTCTGTGGAGATTTGCTTCCTCTGTTCAGGGGCATGCAATGCTGAGAGCTGAGACTACTCGACATACTTTGCAACAGGCTTTAGAAATCCAATGTTTTTTATTTTAACAAGGTTGTCTTTATTGATGGTACATTTGCTCTTGTTCTCTCCAGGCAAGTCTATGAATACACTGATAATGTTTAATCCTTCACCTATTCATGGATAGATAAGCAGGCTGGTACCAGGTCTACTCTCCTTAGCGCAGTAGCATAAATTATAGCACAATGCAAGACTTTCCTAAGCACCTGAGCGGTTTATATAATCCCGGTGGAGTTAATAAAGACATTTCAAGATATTCCTTGCATTATAGCAGATTAATTTATTTTTATTAACGTATCACATCTTTGAATGTTGTAATCATGTCCTAGCTCCAGCAAAATGCTGTGATCCCTGCTCCAGACCTCTTAAAATTTTATGTTAGTCACAAGTCTATTACTGTGGTTAAAGAAGTAGCAGAGTAAGTGGGGACAATAGGAGCCTGATGGAAGTTACAGTTATGAGGATGCCTGTTTTTCCAGAGGAATCATGTTTGCATCATTGAGATTTAGGATCTTTTTTTTTTTTTTCTCCTGTTAACATTAGATTAGAAGACACTCATGTATTGGCACGCAGTGTGTGAACTTCAAAGGAAAAGTCTTTGAGTAAGGAAAGAGGAGAGAGAGTTTTCCAAGATAAAACAGGTACCTTTTTCTGGATCTTCTTTTAATAACACATGAAAAAACACAATTAGAGAAGGAAGTTCTGACTAACTGTAGAGCTGAATGCTGAAATGTTGGCCTTCTGTACTAAAACACCTTGTCTCCTCACCTCCCTTCCTCCTTCTATCCCTGCCTCTCTCCCTTCCTCCCTCTCCCCCATCCTGAGCATGGACACCACCATATTTCTTGCAGTTGTGCAAATTCTTGTCCAGTAACAGTTTTGAAAAAGACCCCAAAATAAAATGACACAGTAATGTTAAAACACGGGACTTTGAATTTTGGCTGAGGTGTTTAAAAGAAAATAATTTAAAAGGCAATTTAAAAGCATTAGTGGACTCAGCCTAGCCAAAACCACAATAAATAGCATTTTTTTTTACTTAGTTCTTCCTTTTTTTTTTTTTTTTTTCTTTTTTTAATGACTTTTGCATTGAAATGGATGCTAATTAAAAGCAGGAAAATCACCAGCTATGTCAGTATAATTTGCATCAATTAGTCACCCAGAAGTTGGTGCAATTCTAGTTTGATCACACAAAAAATAAAAAAAACAATAGCCTAAGGGTGTCTGTAAAGGGGGACTAACATGCAGACATAATACATTGCTAAAAATACCTTATATGTGAGCATATCTGTGTAGGCCATGGACAGCTTCTACTCTTTGAGGAGAAAGGTGAAGAAGGTATCTTAATAAATAAATTCACGTGAGTTTTTTAGAAGTGTCTTGTTGTTTACTTTAGTAGCAACCTAACAGACATTTAAATATGTATATATTCTTGTTTAAAACCCCAAAGGGAGAAGGACAACAAGAAGAAACATAGTAATAGAGTACCAGCAAACACTACAGCTACCAAATGTTCCCCCATTACAGTTGAAGACATTATTCTGATAAAGACCCAGTAATTTCTATTCACAGCAAATCCCAGGAGTGTGAGAGGCAATGGGATCGCCCAGCTTCATGCCAGCCTGCCTGCTTTGTTTCTAGACATATGCTGATCAATTGTCATGGAAAGGTCAGCCCTGCAAATGCTTGTCCCATCCTTCTGCCTTTCAGGCCCAGCAAGGATTGATGATTTAGGATGTGTCTACTCAGTCCTTAAAAATAAAACCAAAAGCCAAAAAAAAAAACCACAACACAACAATCAGCAAACCACAAGCAGGAATGGATCTGAGGGTAGATGGGGTTCACTCACTGTTATTTGTTCTCCCTAGAGTTTACATGTTTCTTACATACATAATGCATTCAAGTTTACTCATTTTTCACTTCAAACCCTACCACGGGTAAAGGGGTCTGTTCAGAGTGCACTTACCTTTCCAGATTGTCAGCTTTTTCTGAACATATGATTTCATAGTTACAGATCAGTACTTGCAAGAGCAGCAGTAAAGAACAAAGATGCCAGTCTGGGAATGTGACTGGTCACTGGTTATTAGAAAGATTTAGCAGGCTATTGCATGGCACGGTTATGCAATTTCACACTTTTGCCTTGTCCCTGTGCTCAGATTGGGATTCAGATACTGTGATTGTGCACTGTTGCCCATGGCAAAAATGTTGGGCCCTAGAGGGGTCAGAGCGCAGCTCTTTGTCAGAAATGCTCCTGTTCTTCCAAGAGGAGGACAAGCTTGTAGCCCTTGGGAGGAGAAACAGCCAAGTGCTTCTCCTCATTCTTTGTGAACATTTCTCTCTTCTTTTTGTGATTTGCGGTGTGGACACCTAGCAGTTTTTGGCAAAGATAAAACTGCAATTTCTGATTTGATTTGCATTACCTGGAAATCAAACCAGAGCCTCTAAAGGGCAGTAGGGCTTCTGTGGCAGCTCTCTGGAGTCTCAGTGGCTACAGTGTGTCTGTCTATATGGAAAATATTTTTTAAAACATGCTTGCTATGAGGACTAAATGGCAACATGGGCTGTCTGCCAATAACCTCAAATCTGTAGTGAGAAGTAATTCAGTCTGCTAGCAAGCTGAGCTCTAGCCTTCCTCTCCTGTATAGACTGTCGATTGCTCTGTGATTTACTAAGGGTAGGTACAAAGCATATTTTATTAAGGCAACATCTTCCACTCAAATCATGGTTCTTAAAGCAAAATGCCAACATTTTACTCACTGGCTCCCCAGCACCTCTCAGTCCTACTTTTAAATGTGATATACGGTTGTGAGTGCTCTTCATCACTCATGGTGGCTTTCAGCATAAGTCATTGCTAGATTTAGCTGCTGCTCTCCATATATCATCAAGTATCTTGAAGCAAATTCATTACCAGAAGGCGGGTGTGTGTCCTTGCTGCATTTTTCCAGCTTATCTAAATTGTTGAAATGGTCAAGCAACGTGCTTTTAAAAGTGGAAGTCTGAAGTATCAAGCTGAGTTTCAGCTGGCATGTAAGGAAGGATGCAAGTGACATTTACCATTTACTTCTTATCAAATCCTGTAACAGAGCTGACAGAACATCTCCTTGAGAAAGCCCTTGCTGTTCTCACCAAAAGCAAACATAAAACTGCTGATGTCAGGCAAGGGAGGCAATGCCTGTGCTTCATTATGTCTTGTAACAACTGCCACGCGTGAGATTACAAACCTTCAATATGAAGTACATTTGAGTCTTTCTTCTCAGTGCACTTGGAGCAGGCCCTGGGAGGCTGCAGTCCAGATGTGGCTTTCTGACGTGTTGCATGGTGACATGACATCCTGCTGTGACAGAGAGAAGACGAGCCTCAAAAGAGATGTGGAATTATCCAACTCAACATTTGGTATGGGAAATGAATAAATGCCTAACCTATGCACGTGCTGAAGATTTGCATGCCTTTGGTGCCGGCATGCCACAACTCCATGGTCTCAGCAATGAAAGTGTTAAAGCCCAGCACCAGGTCCTTATTCTGTGTTCAAGTTCAGGAAAATGTGGTGTGCACTGGCCACAGAAGTGGTGATGGCTGCGACCGGGAGATAGCAGCATTTCTGAAGGCAGGGTGTAGGAGATAACAATCCCACAGATTGCATATTAAAAATGGCTTTCTCAATTAAAGACTCATTTTATTAGCCGCAAGTAACCCTTTAAGGGGTGACTGCACATGAACAACCCGCAAAGAGAGAATGGGTCTGTAGGAACGGGAGCTTCCCCAGGGCAGCATCCTATTTTGTGCCTTGCCAAAGGAGCTGGCAAGCCATTAATGTTTGAGTTCAACAAAACTGCTCAGGCTTTCCAGACTCTTAGGGCTCTGGCTGAGGCTCTTGGAGCTGCAACAGGTCCTGACAGCACTTTCAGCTGGATAAAACAAAGAGAGCAGCAACTGGAGCCAAGCCAGGATGCAGTTAGCAGAGAGATACAGTTTCCTTTTCATTTTTATAAATTTGTTCCAAGACTGTTTTATTAAGCTCTTTCTTTCTTTACAGACGCCGCTTTAGTTTTCACAAGGACTTCAGGCTGAATGGCAAACTGTCCCACATCAGGGACATGAAGTCCATCAAGGAAGTTCCAGCAAGGAGATGCTGATCCTAAATGCCTGTGCACCCCTGTGGAGACCAGCAGCAAGCTGACTGGGGTGCTGGAAAGCTGGGGGACATCTCCACCTTTGAAATGCATCACTTCTATGTTGGAGACCAGCTCTAGAGAGCATACCCTGTGATTCGGCAGGGCACTGGATGTGCATTACACATGGTCTCCTGAAATATGTGACAGCCAGGAATTGGGAAGGCCATGCAGGAAAAGCTAGGCAGACTTAGAGTGCTATAATTCTGTGCCAATGCTGAGGTTGAGTTCCCTGAAATGTACATAAAGGGAGGCTGTGCTTCCTAGAAACCCAGCTTTTTTTATTCTTTCCTTTCTTTTCTTTTCTTTTCTTTTCTTTTTCTTTTCTTTTCTTTTCTTTTCTTCTTTGCTCTCTTTCTTTTCTCTTCTTTTCTCTTTTCTTTTCTTTCTTTTTCTTTTTCTTTCTTTTCTTTCTTTTCTTTCTTTTCTTTTCTTTTCCTTTTTTCTTTTTTTCCTTTTTTTCTTTTCTTCCTTTCCTTTTTTTCCTTTTTTCTTCCTTTTCCTTTTCCTTTTTTTTTTTTTTTTTCTTTTTTTTTTTTTTTTTTTTTTTTTTTTTTTTTCTTTTTTTTCTTTTTCTTTCTTTTTCTTTTTCTCTTCTCTTCTTCTCTTCCTTTCTTCTCTTCTCTCTTCTTTCTCTTCCTCTTCTCTTCCTCTCTCTTTCTCTCTCTTTCTTCTCTTCTCTTCTCTTCTCCTTCTCTTTCCTTCTCTCTTTTTCTCTTTCCTTTCCTTTTTCCTTTTCCTTTCCTTTTCTTTCCTTTCCTTCCTTTCCTTTCCTCCTTTCCTTTCCTTCCTTTCCTTTTCCTTTCCTTTTTTTCCTTTCCTTTCCTTTTTTCCTTTTTTTTTTTCCTTTTCCTTTTCCTTCTCTCTCGTTTGTTTTTTTTTTTTTTAAACTTTTCTTTTTTTCTGTTCTCTCATGGCTGGCATGGACTACAGAAAAACCTGCCTGGCAGGTAGCTCCATGTGAGGAGCACACCTGAACGCTGGGAACCCCCAGGAGCTTTGTGGCCATCTGTCAGCACCAGCAGGCAGAAAGCGAGGAGCTGGAGCACACCTGCAGCCTCCCGAAGCCAGACAGAGAGAAAGGAGGCTCCTGAAGGGGTATCAGCAGCTGCTCCCAGAGCGTGCCACACTGAAAAAGTTGCTGTGATGATAAAACTAGAGGCCAGAATGAGAAGTGAAATAATGCTGATCTCAATACAGGCCAAAAGGAGGAGTTTGAAGAACAAACATCAGGAGACCAAATGCAGGGATATATGGAGACACAAGATGTTCACACACACTGAAACTTAATGTGTAAGTGAAGCCCTGATGTTAAGCACACAGCAAGGGAAAAAATATAGCTGTAGGGAAGAAGTTGTAGGTGCACACTAAAAATACTGCTGAGCCTTCCCTTGGAGATCTGGGGAAGTACCCGGCTGCATAGGGCCAAGGTGCTGTCACTGGGAACCTGGGTCTCCATCATACTCAGGGCTTTGGAGACCATGCCTGCAAGCTGCCCTGTGCTCCCAAAGATACCAGAGATCATGGCCAAGGGAACAGAAAGAAATGTGTGGCAGGGCCACAGGATCAGGCCCCACCAAAGGCCAGGACTTTTGGGACACTCACGGCAGGACTGAGTACACATATCTGGTTAATGGGAGAGTATTTAAATCTGCATTGAGACCATGGTTGTTTTACCAGGGCTTAGGAGCTGGAACGTAGTGAGAGCAAGGGGACTGAAGTAAATTTTATCAATTCAACTTAAATCAATTTGCATTTGATTTGGTCAACTAGTCCCAACGCCTGTACAAATATTTGCACTTCAGAGGGAAAAATGGCTATTGTAAGTTAAGTCAAATGAGAGAGGAATTCACTCCAGCCCAGATCAGACAGGTGGTGCTCATGCTTGGGCTGGACTTGTCTGCAAAGCTGCTGTCCCTTTGTACTTAAAGGACTATACGTGGGAAGCTGAGTTAATTCTTGCATCTCAGCTGAAGGACAATCACCTCTAGCTGAGGACAAACAGGTGTGCAAACTGATTGCCTTTTAAGCTAAATCAGTGTGAACCACTCTTAAGCCAATTTAAACATCTTAGAAATATGTTTCTAGAAAGATCTTATATTTTGCTGTTGCTTGATTGCATCAGCTTAAAATTCACCTTTCAATCAAATTGGTAGAAGTTCACATGTAGTCTAGTCTTCATTGCTCCACGGTTCTCAAAAATTAATACACCCTCAGTCTGAAGATGAATGAACAGGAGGGAAAAAAGCTTTATCTTAGACAGTAATCCTGAGTGTGACTCTGATCTTCTCCAAGTTTAACCTAAATGCACTGATATCAAAGCAGATTTTCTCCCTTTACATAGAAATAAATTTGATCAGTGGTTAGGCTGTTAATTTGGAATTTACTCAAACAGATGTAAGGTTTTTATAACATTACCAGTTTCTTAGTCGTTGAAAATGAAACTTTACATTAGTGTCAGAGTTGTGGGGAGAGAAGCAGAAATGAAGAATGGAAAAAGATGATAATATTTGCCCACGGCAGATATTAAAGAGCAATTCTACTTTAACAGTGTCACCTATATAATTTCTCCTGTCTACCCTTGCCACAGTTTCCTCACCTCAGGGGCAGATGTTGGCATTCTTATCACAGCTCCTAAATGCTTTCTTGTTTCTGTGAGGTGCTTTGACTAATATATATGTATTACACACAGAAAGCCAAAAGTAAATCCACCCCAAACTCCGCAGAAAACACAATGAAGTTAGGCACTGCTGGTAGCAGGGAGGGAGTTGAATGTTGCACAGCCACGGCCTTTCTGCTCTTAGACAGCAGAGTGGGCGCATTGCTTTGGCAAAATGAAAATGTTACTGATTTTTCATACATGTTAATGTAGTACATGTGTTTTCTTAAAGATACCATCAGCTTCTCTTTTCCTGTCATTTATTCAGCAAACTCCCCTGTGTGTAAAAGAAAATAACCTTAATTTTCAGCAATCTGGATTTCTTAAGTTAATATCTGATTAAAACGCTGTTTTATGTTCAAAAAGCCTGAGCTCCTCATAGTAGTTTGTACAAACACTTTCTATAAAGGATGTGTCTGAAACGATACATTTGTTTGGATAAGCTGTGTGCAAGTTCTTCTGTCTTTTGGTGTTAGCCACTGTATTCTGAAATTGAAGCATGGTTCTGCTATCCCGCCAGCCTGCTAAACTTCATAGTATGACAAGCTCCCCCCACATCACTAACATCACACTACTGCATCATTAACATGATGTATATTGAGAGCAACAATTTATTGTGCAATCAGTCAAGACACCTAATCTATTTGGCTAGTGTCTCTTGTTCCAGTGTTGCTTTGCCCAAGATGCCAGTCCTTGGTCAGGTTCACTCCTCCCGGAGGCTGATCACGAGCTCCGATTGATTTCCATGAAAAGGTGACGTGCTTCTGCAAGGAGACTCCAGTTAAGAGCAGTTATTTGGAGGAAGAAGGAAACCTGCTGCTGCCACAGTGCAACACAGAAATAAGTATGGAAGGACAAGATTTATCTGAAAACAGAATATGAATAAAGTCATTAATCTGCCACGTCTATGTGTTCTTCAAGTTGTCTGCTTTGGTTTGGCCTTTCTTTTGTTATCACATAGGTTACAGAATCTGTTACATTAAATAATTGAAATACTAATTCATGTAGCTAGGGATAAAAATATTAGATGCAACAATTCATTTAAAATAAAATGACACAATGAGCAACCCTTTGAAAAACTCAGGCTTTGTGTTTTATGGCCCCAGCTTGTGGCAATTGACTGTCTATCAAAGACACTGAGGATTTATGGCTGGATGTAAGAGCTAGTTTCAGGTACATTCTAGTCATGAAACAGCATCACCACCTCACTTAAAACATACAGAGGGAATAACTTCATGAGCATTTTTCAGAAATGTGGCCTTAAAGCCGCTGCATTTCATTCTGAACCTTTGTTTTGCATTTTGTAACCAGTGAAGAGTAACAAGCTTTCACTCCTGCTGGTAGTTGTGAGTAGGACAAATGATCTCCCAAAGATGCATGTTGACAGATTCCTATTTTTAGTTTCTTCTGCCTCTTTCGTCGTCTTCCTGGAAATTTTACAAGGGTGCCCATTGCTTTGGTACCTAAAAAGTCGTTCTTTGAAGCATTCTCTTTGGCCTCTGATATTAGCTTTTGGGTTAGACTCACCTCCATGGATAAATATAGACTAGTTTACACAAGGAGTAAATATGAGCCCATAGCCTCTTTCAGAGGCTTAGACAAAGGTGCCAGTTATATGGGATGAAACCATTAGGCAGTTCTTAATGTGTATTTGACTGTTTCTTGTCATTTTCTTACACATGATTTAATTACATAGCATTTTTTGGCTTACAGGAAGCTACTTTTAGTATCTTTAATACCACTGCTGGATATCCAAGTGCATTAAACTTATTTCAGAACGGTAAGGCACCACAGAACATTTATAATGTAAGCTCTGTATAAGAAATTCTGAGTTAATCATAACAACACTTTTCATTCACTTCACTGTTACAAGCATATCCTCCTCTGGCATAACATTAGAGACATCACTAAATGTTTGAAAATGAAAAGGCAAAGCTAAAATGCTGTTAGTCTACCTTTCAGTGCCAATATATTTCAAACAAGCCTTATGGCTTTGGTGATGGAAAACTGTCTGTTCTCAAGTCTTCCGTAAGGTTTTAAGTTCAACCCAGGCTGATGTGTCCAAAAGTCATCACCCATTGACTTGTCTGATTAGCTATAGTATTTAGAGCTGTAGAGGTGAATTGTGTGGCTGTCTGTCACAAATGGCATCTGCACCAGAAGTCTTACCAACAACTGGGTACTGAATACAAATGCTCTCTCAGTCCTACATCATCATCAGTTATTCTAATATATTTGTCTGTCAGTCCCCATAACATATATCAGATTTGTTTACACTGAAATGTATGATAGCTGAGTGCTTAATTTGGGATTAGGCAGAAGCATTATTCATTTCTAAGCCCTGAAGAAGCAGAGGTCAGAGACCTGGAGGTTTGACAGGGCCTCCTGTGGAGACCATCTCCCATGAGGTGTGGATTGCAGCTGGAGGGAGAGCAGAGCCCATGACTTCAGGGGTAAACTAGTGGACAGCACAGGCTAAGTAGTCTGGGAGACACAAACTTCTTGTCAATCACCCAAAATAGTAGAACAACTGGCCGAAATGTTCTAGCAAGACTTTGAATATGACTTAAGAAGTCAAAGGAGTGTAGTGGGTTTTGTGGCAAGGTTTTAGTAGCAGTGGGCTGCAGGGATGGCTTCTGTGAGAAGGATCCAGAAGCTGCCCAATGTTAGATAAGGGCCAGTTTCAGGCAGCTCCAAATGGACCAGAGCTGAGCCAGTAAGCGACATTGTTTGCGCTTCTGTGAGAGCATATTTAAGACAGGGGAAAAAAAACTGTTGGGGAACAGCAGCTGGGAGAGGGAGAGGAGGGAGAAACAACCTTGCAGGTGCCAAGGTGAGTGCAGCAGGAGGGCAGGAGGTGCTCCAGGCAGGCAGCAGCAGTTCCCCTGCGGCCTGTGCAGGGAGAGGCCCCTGGTGGAGCAGGCTGTCCCCCTGCAGCCCATGGGTCCCACACGGAGCAGATCTCCACGCTGCAGCCCCCCGTGGAGGAGCCCACGTGGAGCAGGTGGATGTGGCCTGGAGGAGGCTGCGGCCCATGGAGAGCCCCGCAGGAGCAGGCCGGGCCGGAGCTGCAGCCCGTGGAGAGGAGCCCACGAAGGAGCAGGGGGTCTGGGGGGAGCTGCCGCCCGCCCGTGGGGGACCCGTGCTGGAGCAGTTTGCTCCGGGGGATGGATGGACCCCGTGGTACGGAGCCGTGTGGGAGCTTCTTGAAGAGCTGCTGCCTGTGGGCAGCCCCGCAGGCTCAGTTCGGGAAGGACGGCATCCGTGGGAGGGACCCGCGTGGAGCAGGGGCAGGGAGTGACCGTGAGGGAGCGGCGGAGACGAAGCATCAGGGGCTGACCGCAGCCCCCATTGCCCATTCTCCCGCGTCGCTCAGGGGGAGGAGGTGCGTGAGGTGGATGGGGGGAAGGTGGTTTTAGTTTGCTTTTAGTTTCTCACTGCTCAAGCTTGTTAGTAATAGACAATAAATTTTTAATCTCCCTAAGCTGAGTCTGTTTTGCTCATCACAATAATTGGTGAGTGATCTCCCTGTCCCTATCTCAACCCTTGAGCTCTTTTCCTCATACGTTCTTGCCCTTTCCCTTTGAGGAGGGGCAATGAGAGAGCAGTTGTGGTGGAGCTCAGCTGCCCACCTGAGTAAAACCACCACAAGGAGAAAAGCTAGTCAGCCTCATTACAGTGGAATCTATTTGCTGATTTTTTAATGGAGTATGGGATAAAGTCAAATACTTAACACCTTCCATTACACTAGACAAATGAAGGGCCTTTGAGGAATTTCTCTCTACTTTCTCCGTTTTCGGTATTACTGATCGTAAGCAAATGTTGTAAGTAATCAAATTGATGACAGAATGCACAGGAGAATATTTTAAACTTAAATATTGGAAAAACAAAAGACAGAAAAATGGAAAAAATGAAAAAGATCAAACAGTATAAAAGTTTTCACAATCTGATGGATATGCAAGTTAGAAGATGAATTCTACAAAAAATCTTTTAATGCTTTGTAGATTGTGAATTTCTCTTTGACAGAAGAATAAATACTTTTAATTTTTTCATATGCATAAAAAAGCTAGAATATTAGAAAAAGTGATACTTGAGCTGTTTAATTAGCTTCCATCCTGGAGTGCTCTTTTTCATGTATAGGAGCTCTGAACTGTATTAAAATACTCCCAGTATTGAAAAAGACAGCCTGCTGAGTAAAAAGCCCTTTCTGACATGTGCAGGACTTCTGAAGATCCTTTTGCAAGTAGTTTGGGCATGTTTACACCTTTCTTCTGAGCATACTGAACAAATATGTAGCTTTGTCAATGTTGGGAGTGATAATACTTTAAATGAGTCTGTGTGGAGCTACCACAGCTGCTACTTAGCCAGTTGCGTGGGGAATTGTCCTTTTGAAGCAAATATTCAGCAGTGGAACTAAAAGTGGCAAGGCTTGTAACTTTTGACGGCATCACTTAAAAAATGAGACATTTTTTTTTTTTATTGCCGTTGAGTCCTTTTCCTAAATTATCTGTCAGCTGTCATGACTCACATTTTCCTGGTAGAAAGAAGGAAAAATCCATCCAAGGAAGGAAGGAGATCCCTTCCCAGAATATTTCAGTTCTTTTTGACACTCTTCTGAACTGGAGAAGAGCCGAATTCTTTTACTGGGGTGATGGGCTGTATCATAACAGATACTAGTTGGAAACAACTGGCTTACTTTTCAGATATCCAAACATCATTGACTTAAAAATACAACCTGTTACAATTACTTTGTCTGACATCCATTCAGGCTGACCAAAAAAGCCAGCATCCGAGGCCACAGGGTGGGACAACCTAGTCTCTGTTTTTCCAGGTACAATGTCACAGCTCAGTCACAAAGTCATGGCTAATTAAATAAAAAAGCAGTTCAACAAAATGTCTTCGGCTTTTGATTTCTAAACCAAAATCAACACCTAAGGCATTTCAGAAACATGACTTTTTTTTTTTTTTTTTTTTTGTCCCAGGGGCCCTCTGGTGTTGGTTCCTGGCTTGCTTTAACCTACGTGTAGCTAAGGTGTTGATAACTGCTGTTCTCTAAAAACAGATCAGAGACTGTGACTTTCTACTCTCTCCATTTGCTATTCGAAGGACAGGATTGGGCCAACCCCTGCTCTGTATGAGGTAAGGTTTGGAAAGATGCAAGCAGTTCCTCTAATTTCCCCTAGAGTAACAAAACCTTTGTTCTGCCAGGGACAAAAAATGGTCCAGCAGTTTCACTGCTGCTTTCTGCCCAAATGCCTGCAAGGAATGCTTTAATGCTCATCAGGGAGTTATAGTGCAACCTTCTTCACAGTATGTGCCCTCACCAGTGAAAAGCGTGCCACTCAGCTTTGGATGAATGTAGCAAGTTCTTTAAATAAATTAATTTTGCCTTTTTTTTTTTTTTTTTCCAGCTTGCTGAGGGTTTGCCAGCTTGTAAAACCTGGTGAGGTTTCTGCCCATTCAATCATGAAGTCTGATTTCTGTTATCAGAAATGGTTGAAAAGATGCAGTCATTCATAACAAGGAGAAGGGGAGGGAACAAGACTTTGTTGCCTTTAGAATTGAAGCTATGATTTTTTCTAATGGCATCGTAAGCGCATAGATAGTCACGATAGTCTTCTGGTGACTGGTATTCTCCACACCAGAATAGTAAAACAAAGTATGTTTGTGACTAGCACAAAGCAGTCACTAGCATCAGTTCTGCTTCTGAGAGCACGCCCCACGTAGGCTTTACGTTCTCTTCAAAATGCACATACACCACAGGGGAGTAGGAAGCGTGGGTTGCAGCCAACGCTCCATGGCTTCCTCATTGTTCCTGTGATGGGGCTAAGAAAAGGCTCATCTGGTAGTTTTGTAAGCTCAGGAGCAGAAGCAATGGACTGAGTGTTGCTGCATTTAATAAAGAGCAGAAGTCAATTACAGCACCACCCAGGAGGAAGGGTAATTGGGGCAGGAGGTTCAGTGGCACGTCCTTGCCAATTCTCCCTTTTGTTCAGCACAGTATTATCTTCAGTTATGTATTTAGTTACGTATTCAATATCCTGAATATAGGCCATGCTGTGGAAGAAATCTACCTGGAGCTTGAGTTTTAAAAGCAAATTCATATTTGAATAATTCCAATACAAAAGACCTCTTAATTTTTGTTGAAGAAGTATTCTTGTTTCTTTCCATGGTTGTATAACACACACTAATGTGAGGGAGCTCTTTGTTCTCTGTCGAGGGTGCTGTACCTCTGCGCAATGCAGAACTACCTTGGCTCATTGTACTGACATTAAGAAAATGAAGCTTTGTCTGCAGACTATGAGGGTGCTGTCTGCCAAAATGATGAGTTAAGTCATGAGGGCAGAAATGAAGTTTTAAGGTGGGCTTTTGGTTTGCCTGTCTGAATTAGTTATAACTCTTGCTGGCAAAGAAACCAGAGCAGCATAGAAGATAGCCCAGGGTTACAATGATCAATACAGCAAAGTGATAAAGCAAGTCCTGAAGTGTGAGGTAAGGGCGCTCAGATCTTTTAGAAAGGCTCCTTACAGGAGGAGACTGATTTCTTCGCTTTGTTAAAATCTGCTAAGTCCCTATGTATCTCTTTTGGAAATATATGAATTCTTATCATTATCATTATTACATTCAGGTGCCACACAAACCTGGAAGAAAAAGATGCCAGTTTGCCTGGGAAATGTTTGGTGTCAGAATGAAGGCAGCTGTCAGAGGCAGTCAGGAGATAAAGGAACAGAAAGAAAGAGTGAAAACTATTTATCAGCAGCAGAAACGGTGGGCTCAGCAGACCAGGAAATTTTTGAACCATTGACTTTCATTGTTGGTGATGAAAAAGATGGTTTTCCACTAAGTTACAAAAAACCCATCAAATTCAAAAGGAGGCAACTTGTGCTTTAAGCACAAATGTGCAGATGACCTGATGCAATAGCACTACAGAACGCTTCCTAAAGCATACTTAGGTTGCAACTTGCTTTGGTTAGCGCTTATTTATTTATGTAATGACAACAGACAGTTTTACAAGTCTTAGACTCAGTCACACATCACCATCATTGGTATGAAAGCTTTCTAGTGATATTAGGCTAGGAAAGAAAACCAATTGAGAGCATGTATGCACTCACAGGCTACTGCTGGAACTGCTGCGTGTTGTGTCAAGCCAAAAGATGGTTGGTTTTCTGTAGCATGAATCTGAAGCTCTACTAATGTGTGCTCTTGATAGTTGCTTGCAGAAGTCAACATTAACATTTGTACTCCAGATGTAAGCCAGAGTGTGGTTTAGTGCTGCAGTAATGGCATATTGTCCATTTGCAGCCAAGCTAATTTGTGTACCTGTAAAAGCTATCCAGGGATGCTGCAAGGTGCCAAGCACATACCTTCTGGTGCATTATCTGAGTCAATGTTCGCCTGCCAGATGAGAGACTTACTTTGGATGCTATGCTGGGTTTCACAACATTTAACTCTACACGTAGGCATTGACCCCAGCCCCAATCACCCTTGTCTCTCTGTATGGCAACTGGAAGAAACAGGCAGCTCTAGGGTACAATATGTCTCAACTATTTTGGATGTCCCCTCTTCACAAGATAGAACAGCTATTTATCTCTGTGGACTAGGAAGGAACCTTGGCAACGAGCTCAGATGTAGCAGTCAACAACATAGACATACATACTTATTTGATGATTTCCATGTTAGATCTCGTCTGCTTGCTCAGAAGATCCTTGGTGAGCAGCCTGAGTGAGGTGGGCTGGCCACGCCTGGCCACCCAAGGGTGCTGGGCTACCTCACAGTGATTGCTTGGCCTCATCACACACACGTTGACCATCCAGCTTGTTAGGATGGTGGAAGACAGGAAGGAAGAGCCAACTGAGTCTCCTGTGATGCCTTTTGGCATGAATGAATTGCATTTCTGGGTGTTTCTGTCTTCATTCTGCCCCCGAGCATGAACTGCAATCAACTGAGAATGAAAAGACACTGGAGAATGTAGGGGATTAACTTCCACAAGAAAGAAATTCTGTCATATCCAAAGGATGTAATCTGGATGCCTCCCTGGATCCCAGACAAGACTGTTCTTCTATTTAGGTCATATGGGTGCTGCGTGCAGGGGAACCATCGTGACCGGTGAGCAGAGACTTACCGAAGAGGTGGCCCATGTCTGTGTGTCTGCTCACAGGCACAGCTGCACACAGTGCAGCTGCAGGAAACCAGAAAGGAGAAGCAAATGCTGTGGGTGGCCCCGTGTTCTCCCCAAAATGCGGTGTCTGTGAGCACGCAGCACACCTGCTCTGCTCCAGCCCTGAGGAGGAAGCCTGCATCTGCTAAGGGAGGAAACTGGCCTTTAGAAAAGTGCTGTGCAAATGTATATAGTACATAGAAGGGAAACTGTTGTTTAAGTATTTCCTTAATGGGGCCTCCTATGGTCCCAGTGTGGTAGGAAATGGCAGGCCTGACCGTTCCCTTGTTCAGGTGTTTTTATGCCACAGAATAACCCAGATGTGCCCTCCCCATAATTAGGCCTTACAGGCCATCTGACCCCTTGCCCCCTGCCACTGGCAGTCCTGCTTCTCCATTAAGCCCCGTGCAAATGCGCAGTGGCACAACCGGCTTCCTCTTCATTGGGTGTGTAGAGAAGCTTAAGGGTGGCTGAAGAAAAGAAACTGGAGCAGGAATAAACAGATCCAAACAGTCCTTAGCAAAACAATTAAGATGTGCACTAGGAGCCTGTGTGCATCACCTGTGCCCTCCCACTCTGCAACCCCTTCTCCTGGAGGCTACAGGAGGCTTGGCTGATTTGTGCCCTGCTCCGCTGCTCTTTGCTGAAGGGTGGGATCCTCCTCCAGCAAGCAATCAGTCAATGGCAAATGAACAGGGAAGGCCGTTGAGGCTTCACTAACTGCATTCATTACAAACGTTGTAATTGTAAAGATTTGCTATAATTCAGTTAGCTGCCCTAAAACCCTTGGCAAGCCACATTATTGAAATGATTGTTACAAGACTGTTGTAAATTGGAGTCAATCATCCAGACGTGAAATTGTCTTTTATATTTCCATGTGGTAGGCAAAAGTCTTCTAATTTTTATTTCTTTAAATTAAAATCTCCTGGTTATAGTACCTGGAGTACTGTGTAGGACAATGGGATCCTCCCACCCACCTTTCAGAATAACAAATAAAACTTCTTACCTCATAAACAGAAGAACACTGAATCCTCCTAATGTGAGAGCCCACACTGTTTCTCCCAGCAGCTTTTTTGGTGTTGTTAAAAAAACAGCTGTCAGGGATTGCCTAAGCACAGCTGGCACTGGTTTGCAGAGGAAATAGGCAGTGGGACTGGACCAGAACTCTACCTGCACCCCATGGGAATGACTGCTAAACAAGCAAACCAGTTAAGGAAAATCATATGTGCACATATCCAGACACATTTCAAGAACATATCAGGGAAAAGCAATTAATACATTTTCGAAGTTTCACCTTATTTTTATCGGTTTATAAATTTGGTGAGCTGTTGTGACAGCCATGTGCAAGATGGTCTGCTGATTATTTTAAGAAGAGGATCTCTGGATTTAATGAAGTGGTGGAGAAGCATTGGACTTGCCCATCTCTTAAGGTTCTGCAAATCTTTTCCTGGTGTTCAGGCTTGGTTGTTTATCCCAAACTGAGGAAACATGATCCTCACCTCTGCTGCTGGTCTTATTGTGTTGCTTTGTGGCTTGAACTGCTGTAGCTGTCATGCGGTAGATTTTGTGCAGGAGATCTTGTGCAATTAGGACATGTCAACCCTTGCGGCCATAGGTACCTGAAGGGGTGGAGATTATTCTCATCATTACAAATGCCAGCTCAAGGGTGGCAGTTTCTCCTAAAGGGACTTTGTGTTCTACCTAAAGTGGTTGAAAGATACCCCAGTTAAAACTCTTTCTGATGATTTGGTCAGGTGCTGGTGCAGGCTTTGATATGAACACTCAGTCTTCTTGGTCAGAGAAGCACATCTATAAGCAGGGTAAGTTTTAAAGCGGGTAAAATATAGCCAGCATAGTTGCTCTTAAGATAACACTCTTTTGGTGTTAGTGTGCTTTCCCTGAGGTGGGCTGCCAGCTCAGTCAAAAGAAAAGCAATCTCTAAGCTCCGGGTGAGCTGTGTTTCCCAGAGGAGCAGAAAGTGGGAAGGAAAGAGAATTTTTTATCAGTGGGTACCTCTTCAGACCGTATGCCCAGTTTCCTGTCTAAACAAGGACAGATATCTTAATAGCTGTGTGCTTGTACTGCAGGAGCAAAAGAATCAGTTTTGATGCCCTTGTGCTTCTTGGTCAAGTGATAGCACCTGGTGCTGCTGTGGAAAACTGTTGGAAACAGACACTTCAGCTGTTTATTGCAAAACCCTTACAATTCTTCCTCTGATAAGCAAAGGTTCTTGATGTTTTGAAGCTGAAAGCACGGCTAGATTCCAGCAGCTGTCATGAAAACAGTGGGAAATGGGGCAGAAGGTGGCTACCTTCTGCTTCTAGATGCAGAGGGATGCTCTTGGTACTTCCCATCCCCTGTGGGAGCAAAACTCCTCCCTTTTTCTCTGCCTGGTGCAGAGAAACCATGCAGTCCAAGAAAGTCTGGAGAGGGAGAAGTGGAAAAACACAGTGTTTCTGGTCTGGATTTATGTGGTCTGCCAGCCTCCCCTGGCAGTACAGGAAGGTATCATGTTGGAGATCACCCCACGTTCTCTCCAAGAAGAACCGTTCCCTCCCCACCACTGAGAAGCTCCCCAGCTAGGTGGAGTGTCACTGAGAAGCTATGTTTTGTCCATTCTCTCCTTCTGGAACAAAGGTATCATGTTTTGGAGGATGAAGAAGTGACCTCACCTCTCCACCTCTTCTATTTCTGGCTGGCAAACAGCACATACTGCTCCTCGAGCCTATCTCCATGCAACACCAGCTAGAGCTTGGGTGGCTGTGACAAACACCCCAGTAACACCTTTTGGACATTTTTCTTCTGCTTATGCCTCTTTATTGTCCCTGGATGCATGCTGTCACCACATAGTGTGCTCTGCTGCATTAGCACCAAGTAACCTGCCAGACGAGAAAGAGCTTCAGCATTAATTGTTTGGCTGTGACTCTTCCCTGCTCTCAGGTCACTCAGAAGTTTGTTGGTGTGTGACTCTCGAGGGTCCTTCAAACCACTACAGCTTTCATGAGCATCTCTCGAGTACTGCCTACCATGCCTCTCCTACCTCACACTGAAAAAGCAGGTGACTTAACTGTGGCAGCAAGGAAGATATTGAGAAGAAATTCACCAGAAAAAGAAATTATTATCTTCCTAAACAGAAAAGGTGTTATAACTTCAGGGAGGAAATACCAGATCAGGCCTGCGGATGATACTCCAACCTAGAGCCTAGGAGCCAGTTGTGGAATTTTAATTGTATGAGCCTACACAATGATAAGTGTATTTTTCTTTTTACTTCACTTTTCTGTATTCAGCTGAAGCTGATGCTATTGTATCCATGAGACCAAATATAACTCCAACTCATTACCTCCCTTGGGGAGAAAGAAACATCAAATGCCTGGCAGATGAATTTGGGGTAAAGCTAAAAGTGAAAAGTTGTGAATTTCAAAGTGCGCAGTGAGAGTGCTGGTCAAATCAGGAGCCTGATACATCACTGAGCTGAATATAAAGATCTTCCTTTTTTTTTTTTTTTTTCCCCTCTTCTGAATCAAAAGATTTCATAGGCATTTAAATAAAACTGAAGTGATATAATTAGTACAAGCCCACGAGAAGTGACTAAATTAATAAGTATGGCTAGTGCTATAGCTGCATAATGGAAGCCTTCAGTTTTTATTAATTACATGTTTGAAAATCTGGATTAAATAACCAAACTAATAAGTCAAAACACCAATGTAAGATCCAAAGGACCACGGCATTGTCACTCTGTATAGCAGGGCACCAATTCAGTGCCTAATTGATACAAGAGCTGTAATAACAGAGAGCATGTTTAATTAATAAGGCTCCTAATCAGTCATGAAACTTTTAACAGTTCCTAGTGCTGTGAAATTGTTGTAGTTTACATCCCGCATGCTACCACGTGTCAGATCTCCGCAGGCCACGCGTAACGTTGGGTTGGTAGGTGTGCACGAGCAAAGACGTGTCACCGTGCTGCAAAGGATGAGGCTGCCTTGTGTGTCCTGGCGAGCTCACTGTTCATGCCTTGGGGGCAAACGGCTGGAGACTGCTTAACCTTGTTCATGGAGGAAGACCCACATGCCATGGGGATGACTTATGGGAGACAGAGCATTGGGTTGGCCCTCAAAGAGGCCTGGCTGAAGGGCAGTTTTGCTGGACACAGGCAGCACATCTTTATGAGCGTACTGCAAAAGCAAAATTCATATTTGAAGGTGTTTTGCTATCCCGCAGGTTAAAAAGATTGGAATTTTCCTTCGGTTTTGCTTTTACCAAAGAGGAGCAGGGCAAAATGTAGACAGCCCAAGCAGTCGAGGTGAAGAGGCCGAAATGAGTGGTGGGGAAGCCTATATTGGTTCTTCTCTCATTAGCTCCCACACCTGATCTTTATTGCTGAGTCTAACAGGCACTCACAGACTGATCGTCTTGAGAAGGAGCTCTCTCAGCATTTTATAGACTTTTCAGGCAGGAACTTCTATATTAAAGAACAGTGTTCACTTTAATGCTCAAGCCATATGCCAGAATTTATCATCCTTCCCATTTAAAGCAGTTCATCTAAATTTGATCCCAGACTTGTGCAATAAAAGTATAATTAAAGGTGAAATGTAAAATTATTGAACAAATATAATAAAAGGTCAATTAAAATTATCAGTGAGAAGTTATAAAAGTGCAAGAAACTAATGCTAACAAGTCTCCTAAAACTATTACTACAGCAAATATATTTAATCATTCAGATGCCATACTTTTTACCTCTTGCACGGAACTATAAGCAATACTGTTAAGTCAAGGACACATTCTGTGTATTTTTCTCTAATACCTAGAAAGATTAATTGGAAGGATAAGTTGCTACTAGTATAGGCTTCTGCTCTTTCTCTTAAAATTGGCATACTAATGGCAGCAATTCATTTGCTGAAGAGAACAGCTTATTTAACATTTCCTTCATGGATTTATTTTCCTCATGAATATATCTAATACATTTTTTTTTTTTGTAAAGCTCATGTAATTTTTCAGCATTCCCAATTTCCATAAAAAGAGGCTCCAAAGCTTAATTCAGTGAGCTGACAGCTGTGCTTTTCTATGCAAACCTGCTACCTGCAAGATTCGCTCTTAACTGGTGTTAGAAGAGACAGTGGAAATCATTCTCTTTTCTCTCTGTCCATGTTGCCTATTCACCAAAAACCATTCTTGTTTGCAGAAGAGCTGTCTAGTCAGTCTGAGAGCACTGCATGAGGTCATCCTCCATTGTAAGATTAATGGGAAGAAGGTTCTAGGGAAAACACCTGGCTATCTGCAATGTTAACTGCAGAGAGGTGCTATAGCCAGTGACTGAGTTATGTGGTGACCAGGGGACTTCGAAGGAGGTAGAGAGCTGGATAACTGGTTCTTGGAAGAGGGTTAGTTTCGAACTGCAAAGACACAGGATATGTGAAGAGAAACTAAATAGAGGAACTGTATCAGTAAGATGGAGCCAGACTGATCAGAAAGTAATTTAACAACCAAATATAACAAATGAAAGCATTTGTTTTAAATACTTCATGAACCTGAAAATACCAGATCCAGTACATTATGTAAATTGAGAAGAGCATTTAATCTGTGGTATGATTTCTTTGCACCAGACTGCTAATCTGAAATGTATTGCCATTAGCAGGTGTGTTGTCGTGAAACTTCTGAGTCTTCTGGCTGTGATCAAAGGTGGAGTAGGCTGCAAATGGTGATTAATGAAGATACTGTACTGACTCTTTTTTTTTCTTCAGTGAGCTAAAGCTGAGAATTTGTTTTTAATCCTGTATAAAGACAAAATCAAGAAGCAGCTAAACCAGGCAACAAATAAGCAGACACTTCTTTGTGTGCATGCGATACAGCAAATAGGATAAAAGCTACTTCTGGGTTCAGTGGTGTTTGTTGTTTAACACCTATATGTTCTCTAATGGCAGTGGCTGCTGCTTGGTTAATATACTTGCCTGGTTTGGTTCGCTGGCTTGTGGCTTTGCTTTGCGGAAGCATTCAAAAGCTCACCGATGAAAGGAGTACATCAGAGTGAAGCTGAAGATGGGGTGGATGTTTTGAAGCTAACTCAAAACCTCCTGGTTGTAGGAGGGTGGTTAAAGTCTCCAGTTTTCCAGAGTTACTTTCTGGTTTGACGTGTGGGTACTTAGTACTTAAAATCCCTTACAGTGCTTTGTGCCATTCAGTGGCTATGCCCAATACAGAAACCACTGCTGTGAGGAAAGGTCAGTGCCTCATGTCCAAAGCCATCAAGAAGATGATGGTTAGCTGCAGAGGTTTTGGGGAACTATTGATATTCCCTTCTGCTGTGATTCCCTCAGAGCTACAGCAGGTCAGGGCTATCCCGGGAGTAGAGAGGGACAAGGGATATGTGGTGATGGCTGAAGACTGCCAGGTTATGGGAGAACTGCAAAGCTGTGCTTGCCCCAGGCTGTGAAATAGCTTCTTGTGTCTCCACTGCTGATGAACACCACTAACTTTGCTCTTCGGAGCCTTGTTTCAGTCAGCGCTGGGGGTCAAGGACCTCACTTGATAATAACCTTAGGTAAACAGGAATTCCTTTCCTGTAGCAGCTATGTTTTGGCAGAGCAATCATTTGCTTGAGAAGAAACCACTGCTGAGGGAACAGCATCTCCTCTTTTTTATCCTTTACTGTAATGTCCATGTGTAAAGATGTGATGCAAATGCTGGTTTTGGAGAAAAACTCTGGCTAAAATCCTGACCCCACTGAAGTCAATGGCAGCATTCCTACATATTTCAGAGGGGCCAGAGACTTGTCCTCTATCCTTCTGTTCCCAGCTTCTTCATCCTGGAGAAAATGTTTGTTCAAACCAATAAATGTGATACATTCATGATCATAATGGGGGAAAATATAAAACAAACAAATGAACAACACAACAAAAAAAAACACACAAAAAATGAAAGCAATGTTAAGAAAGATTGCAATGGCATGAGAATGGCTGACAATGTGAGGGGTGGGGGTTTTTCTCAGGAATAGGGCCAACTGGCTTCCAGACACAGTCTATTGGGCAAGCTGAGCTAATAGTGTGGTGAAAAATGCAGAGAAATAGCAAAGAGAAATGTCCAAAGCTTGGGGGTATTAGAAAATGCAATAATAAACTCAACTTTAGGAGGAAATATGCTGGCAGTGTTTTTTTCCCCTCTTCCCTTTTTTATCTTCTTTGATTTTTCCAGCTGGCTCATCTAGCTGAAATTTGAACTGCGTCTGACTTCAAGTTCCTTTCAGGATATTGTGGAATATTTTACATAGCAGTCTGTCTGTCTGACAAAGCAAGATTGTGAAATCTGTAAACCACAATGTCCTTACTGCCACAATGAAAACATAAATGATAACACTGCCCCATTACCCCTTTAATGGTTGCAGTAAACTCCCACTTGTGGTCTCCATGACTTGAGAGAAAACTATATATGCTGGCTGAATATTTTAGCAGATATAATAGCAGACTAATGTTGGGAATTTTGGGGGGAAGGGAGCATGGTATGAAAACAAACATGATCAATGGCTAAAAAATGCAGTGTGCTAACAAACATTAGTAAGTGCTTACTAGGATGGGCTTGAATCAAACCTTTAACTCCAGCAGACCATGAAGTATGGTGGGAGTTCGGAGTCCAATCCCAGATCTGCCATCTCGTCAACCTCTTGCAAGGGATTGAACCAAACCCACAAGGCTCAAGGTCTGTCTATTAAGAGGCCTGTTGGATATGGAGAATGAAAAAAAATGTAGCCTGCATGGAAAAAACCTCCTTTGTTTGGAAGCATGTAAAGACAAAGACGGTTGAGGAAATTTATTGCAGAGGTGTTTTATTGCCTTTTCAGATAATTTCTGTTGAGTTTATTTTATGAGCTTTGGCCACGTTTTTACATTACTAGTGAATAAGCTCTTATTGTTCAATGGGAGTCATCTGGTGACTCATGAATTTCTTCAAATGCTGCTTAAAAAAACCTTCATGTGATATTGCGAATGCTACTATATAGAGCTACAGGCCTACAGAAAATGAACCGCTGTTGAGCTTGATCAGTTACTGGACTGGGGAGGCTCAGACAATTCAAGATTGATGGCCACAAGGAAGAAGCAAGAGTATGGCATCATCTCTGCTCCTCATGGTAAATAAATTTCCTTGATTTTGTGTCACAAATGCTGATTCTGTGCTTCCAGCTCAGGACTCATTCTGGTTCTATGAGTTGAATTTAAAGTGCGTTTAAGTTATTTTTTAATGAATGTTTGCTCTCTCCCTCTTTCAGGGAACGCAAGCGTGGACACACCTTACATAAAACTTGCTGATAACAGGGAAGTCAAAGGATGTTTGGCTGGGCAAACAACTGCTTTACATGATTTGCCTAATTTTCTAGGTCATTCTGTATGAAGTGAGTCTTTTAAACCCAGCTTCTCTAACAGCTTCACAGTTGTGTGCTCAGGAGGCTCCTGGGTATGCCGTCTGCAGCCCAAGCAGCATGATGCTTTCTAGGGAAAGTGCCCTTCCTGTCTGGGTGAGTGACTACAGTCCAAAGTGCAGCTGTTGTTATTTTCAAAAAGTTGATGCGAGGGCAGAAGTGCACCAAGCCACTTTATAAACCAGCTGTGGCTTAACTTCCACTTAAACATTTTCATTGTACTGTTCAACTTGTGTATTAGTAAAATGTTAAAAGGGTGACGTCTCACTCCTCCCCAGAGGAGTATCTGGTAATCTTGTAGATCAGCTTTTGCCTTATTAAACCAAAACCATGTCTATTGCTCACTTTTTCTTTCCCTAGTTTGCTGTTTCATTATGTAGTATGTTATGGGCAATTCAGAAATACAGTACATTGTTCCCTGGTAAAAACTGCTTCAGATAAGTAGAACTTAGATCCAAGTCAATGTTTACTAAAAGAGGTTGGTAAAGATAATTTTTTTTTTCAACTTGTGAAGAATATCTTTACACACACTATTGACATGGGAAATGTACCCTGCCAGGGTCAGTCTGGGGAGCAAAGAAAGGAAAAGTTTCTGGAAATCTGAACCCACGTTTAGAAATGAGAGTTTGAGACTGGGATTTTATACCCATACATATACAGGGGGGACAAATTGCATTGGCTGCTGTGATAGACTCTCCCAAGGGAGGTTGCCCCTTACTTTGTTCCCTACTACTATGTATCTTGCCTTAACCTTAAGTGGGGTCTGGATGGAGCAAAATTCCACAAAGCATATTGGGGAACTTGAGAGCTGCAACCTCCAGCAGGGTGCTCTCACATTAAAACATTTCCCACAACATCCTTTGTCTGTGAGCTTTTGCTGCGTTTCCTATTTGCATTCTACAGTTCTTGCTGCTGTGTGGTGCTTTCACGCAGATGGTTATTGCTCGCCTGGAAGCACAAGGGAGGAACCAGAGAGACAAGCTTATACTACACCAGGGAAAAAAAATGCATCTTCAGTGGCAGCAGGGCCTTTAGGAAGATCAACACTGAAGATCTTTTCCCTTTTCTGTATAACATTGAAATATTAGGGAGAAATAGGGAGGGCAGACAATATCAGTATAATCCCCTTCTTGACTCTGAAATAGAGAATCAGGAGACATCTGTAAGTGGTCCCTCTGGGAGCTGGATAAGGTGATGTGTGCATTGACCATAAAGGTCTAAATAGCTGATCAAAATGTGGTTACAGACACTCAGGATGACCAGATTTTCAGGGGTGCTAAGAACTAATAAACGCCTCTGAAGCCAATGGGATTTGTGTGACCGGGTTGCCTTTGCAATTTAAACATTATAAAACTGAGCCATGTTTTAATACAGCTTTAAAAATACGTTAAAATGAACACCTTGCAACCCCAAATACTGAGCAATTTTACATGCAACGCATAAGAAAAGATAAAAATGAACCTAATGCACCATAACTTATAATATTTAGTGAAAATATTAATATTTCTGTCCTAAACACTGTGCCTCTAATAAGGACACAAAACTATGAGCAATTTACATCCAAATCAATGCATTGACAAAACAGCAAATCTTCAAATTACCAAACAATTCAAAGTTAGGGTATTTCTCCATGTAACCTTTCCTATTACTTGCAGCAAATAAAGTCCTACTTACTCATGTGAATGCAACAGCTGACCAGTCAATAGTTAAATATCCTTGTAAGTCTGCCTATGCTCTATTACAGGATGTCTGACTGATAATCCTACAAAGCTTCCTCAGTTTAAAAGGGCAATCCTCGATCAAATCTTTCTCAGTTTAATGCCTGAATGTCAACTTCTCTCAGTGCCTGCATGCTGTTTGCAGCCATGTATCCCCTAAAATGAGGCCCTGGGAGCACCTCCATACCCCGTTCTTGTACCCCTTGGCTCCAACACAACCCTGCGTCATCGCAAATTCCTAAAATGGGCATGGGCATACCTCTTTTACTGCCATGTTACACCCCTAGCGCTGCAGACAAGCATTTCTTCCATCTTCAGAGAACCTGTGACCAGGAGCCTGGAGCTCTACTATCAACTTTGGCAAGCAAAGGCTACATACTCTCTCCTTGGCCTTTCAAGAAAGCAGTAAGGGTGCACCAAGAAGGAAGTCCACTTTGCTGTACCATATCTGGCAAATGGCTGAATGGTAAACTGTCACATGAAGGAACTATGTTTGTGCACCCACTTCTTCTTACATAATTGCTACTGAATGAATCAGTCAGTTGCCCCTGTGGGTGATTTTGAATATTCAGTATGAGTTGAGTTGACACAACTAGCAGTGAAACTGATGCTTTGTTTTTCCTTCCCCTTCTGCAGGAACAGTTCCAAGCCACCACTGCCTTACTGTGAAACATGTGCCCGACCACAGGACTGGGTCTGTAAGGTCAGTGAATAACTCCTCTGGACACAGTCCTAGCAAGATCTATTTTTCACGGGACATGGGTAGGAAAGGATCTGAAATCTTATCCTTTTGACTGTGGGTTTTGAAGGAAAGGTAAGCTGTTTGTGGTTCTCAGAACTACCTTTTGAAGATATGAAAACTGAGTTTTCCCGTACAATTTAACATTTCCTGTGCTCTCAATCACAGGAAACATCAGGTGGCAGTGACTTTTCATGACTGATTGTCTGAGCTACATTTTTCATTAATGTAACTCCTGGCCCCCAGCCCCAATTCCTGGAGAGGAAACAACAGACATCAATTAATTCTGTAGAGAGTACAGGGGATTACATAATGGTAACATGGGAAAACCAAACCAAACCTTTATCCAGCTATAATCCTGCCACAGTTCAGCTAAAGATTTCATCATTCTGACTAATAGGATTAACACACACACCAAGGGGCTCCAATTGTCTAGTATCACTGCCTTATTCATTTAAGTGCTGGCCAGTTTCAGAGCCAGGGGAGATCCCTGAAAGGGTACCAGTACCAAGCAACACATACTTTCCATCTTTGAGGAATGAATCTGAAGAAATCTTACTAGGACATTCGTTGTTAAGGGGGTAAAGTTATTCAGTATGGAAGTCAAGGTCCTGGGAATAATTTCCTGTAGGTCCTGTAGATAATTTCCATGCTTGGCAGCGTTCCCCTCTTTAGTTCCAGTTTGTGATTTTTTTATTCTCCTTAGTTAAAGCTTCTGCTTGACTTCATGCAACCTCAAACACCAGTCCACTCTTTTTTATTAGCTAAGTAAATACTAGAACTTTGCTTCATGAAGTGATAATGTTGGTGTGCAGCAATGTCCGAGAGAGCTCTGAAAGCCAGGAGCCACAGGGGCCTCTATGCCAGAGCTCACCCAACCAACCCCAGCACAGGAGCAGGGCAGGCCCAGAGATCATTAGCAGGCTCCAACAAGTGTCTGGATCACCAGACAAGCTCATGTTGATGAGACATGAGGTCCAAGGTCAAGCTAGCAAGTCAATCAACAGGTCAGATCCAGTGAATGCCAGTCAGGTCCAGAAAGACAAGGGAGGCCCAAGGTCAACCTGTGAAGTCAGTCCCTCGGTCAGGGCCTGCCAGGCAGGGACACAGTTGTGGCTGAGCTGGAGCACACATCGTTTCACAAGGCTCATACGTAAACTCCAACTCAGTGAATGCTCAGCACTGAGCTTAAATATCCTATGGAAGAGGGTATGGGTAGAGGCCCAGATTAGTTTTCTCAAGGCTGTTAAGATCTGATGTCTCACTTGTTCCGTTCTACTCTCTCCAACACCACAGCAATTCATTGGTAACTCATAGATAACACCTGTGGAAAGAAATCGTCCCAGTGAATGTTCCTGATTAATTTTTAATATATAAAAAATTACATAAAAATTCACTTTGTCAACAGAATGATCTCTTTCTTGTTATGATTGAGACCAATGAAGTGCAATGACTGTGTATGTGAGGGTCTCTATTAGGGATTCATTGGTTTTCTTTGTCAAAAGATGTTCCTTTAGTGAATACATATTAGAGATATATGAATTGTAGACTTTAAAATCCTGGAAACTAATATCCAGTACTATTTGAAAACTGAATGTTGTATTTCCTCTACATTTGTGTATCCATGTTATACCATGACACTGATTGAGGGTCATGAGTCAAGCTGTTGCTGTGCTATCCACAATGACAACATGGGCTGAAGTGATGCCACTTGCCACAGAGACCTTACGTAGGGACCAGTGCTTATGTCTTTAGTCTTACGGAGCAGGCAGAAGGGTACCACTGCTCTGATTTCTCTGAGACACTCAGCAGTGTATGGTACTACAAAGCAAAAAAAAAACACGCAAGAGACAGAAAATTGCTCTAATTTAACTTGGACATGTACAGTCTCTTCAAAGAGGAGATTTAGTCTATTAGATTCATCTGTAGTTTTGTTCCAGCCACTCAGCTGTAGGGGGGTTAAGCTGGAGGCAAGCAGTGATTCAATTTATGACCAGACTGAAAATACAAATAAATCTATCGCTCCTGTGTGCTAACTGTAATGCATGCTCAAGTGCAGAATGCTTTAATTGGATATAATAGCTCTGGGTCTGGACTTATATACATGCACATCAAATCACTCCTTTTAAACCATAAAATGCTATTCAAATAATTATTTTATTAGTGTCTTCATCTTCCTGTATGGAAATGTGGAGCATACGACAAGCCCATCAAATGCCTACAGCCATCACCCTGATAGTGTTATTAAATATGAAAAAGAAAAGGCATTATATATTTGATGTACTGGCTGAGAACACTCAGGAGGCTGAACTGGAGACTGCTGTTGTATTTGTCATCCTGGTGACTGCCTAATGGGAAACACAGAAGACCAGCAAAGTGTGGGAAAAGTGACATATTGTTGAGGACTGAAGTCTGAGCACTGGGGCTAAGAAATTACAAGCAGTGACTAACACTAAATATTTGACAACAGTGCAGAAAAACAGCTTATTTCTTCCAGGGAACAGGCTGATGACTATGAACAAAGTTCCAAGTTTCTTTGAGTGATTATAAACTGGTAGCGTTGTGGGTGCCACATCCTAAAAGTCCTGGAGAAGAATATGGGCAATGCAGCTGCCAGCTAGTTCATGGAGAGCAGCTGCAGGAGGAAAAAAAAAAAAACAAAAAAAAACCACTCTCCTCTCCTTGCCCTTTCAGACCTTTCAGATGCATGAAAACTTTCATGAAAGACCCCCTGTGAAGGAGGATTGGGCTTCAGCATAAAGAATTGGGTTGCAGTTTCCAAGCAGATATGTGCAAAGGAAACAGTAAGGAAACTCTGATCTGACCTGAATGACCTGAATGGAAAAACTCCCAAATTTCCTGAATATCCCATTCAAAGGAAAGGTTGCTTCTCCTCCCTGTGAGAAGTGTTCAGGGTAATGTAGAGCAGTGGAGAGTGAGGCTGTCTGCTCTCATAGACCAGGAGCTAGTGCCTTGATCTTGTGGTTTAAAATTGCTGTGGAATGGGCTTTTCTGATTGAGAAAGTCTTCTCCTGTTCAAAAGGTGGAGAGAAAGAAAGGGAAAAGGAGCTGCAAACAGGAGCTGAAAAAGGGCAATCATGTGAATGAACATCATTGAAAGGGCACGGCAAATGCTTGAGCTGGGTTGCTCGTTTATTTAGTAATTTTCTTGTCAAGACGCTAGGATGAGGAGAGTCTTGATTAGTTTTGTTGCTTCCTAATATCAGTAAGCAGTGCTTCACAACAAAGTACAGGGAAATACCCTTCTTGCTATGGAAACTGTGTGGAGATTTACATCAGTTTAAGGAGCCCTGCCTCTGCAAGTTCTTTGATTTCCAAACAGAAATGTTTTTTTTTTTTTTTTTTTTTTTTTTTTTAATAGGAATGTTCCTGATACACAACACACTTCTTCAGATACTGTCTTTACTTCCCCAGGATTTCGGGGTAGCCTGCTGGGTGCTCAGTGGCAACACACAGGTAGCTGGGACTGTGATGAAGCAGCTGGCTTCGCTTTTGAAATACACATAGCCTTTGTGCATTTGACTTAATTTTGGTTGTGAACAATCAAAATTCAGGAGAGTTATGAGGGGGATCCTATTTTCCTGTTCTCAGGAGAACCCACAGGAGTAAGACAGAGGAATATGGGTGTCTGTATGAGAGAAGCTATTCCTCTCCTGGTACCATCTAATTCTGCCCCAGGTTTGCAGAGATCTGTTGTGTGCCTCCTCAATGACTGTTTTTGGGATGCATAAGCCAGAGACAAGGAAACAGAAGGGTTCAGATAAATGACTTTACTGAGCAAGCACTCAGGCACGGAGGTGGAGAGTTTACACAGCTTGTGTGGAGTGACAGGAGATTTGGATGACTGGACCATGAAGCAGAACTGACCAGGAGCACCAGCTCCATCACAGATCCCATCAGGTACACCCATGCTCGCAGGTACACACTGTAACTTGGCTTTGGGAAGTGGTTGGTGAAAGAGATTAATTCATTCTTAATTTGCCTTTCCTCTGTTTAATAGCCCATATAACGTGTAGTTTAAAGATATACACAAGCTAATTAGGAAAGATATATTCTGGATGGGAGTCGCAGCTGCATGATGTGAAATTCCTGCAATCAGTGAAAAAAAACCATAAGGGGCTTGTTTACACACTTCAGGCATCCAACTTTAGCTACGCTGCTGTGAATGGCTGAACTTGCGATATTCCATTCTTCCTTCACAGTTGTTGTGGTTTAGCCCGGCTGGCAGTCAAACACCACACAGCCGTTCGCTCACCCTCCCCCCTCCCTCTCCGGGATGGCGGAGAGAAACGGGAAAGTGAAGCCTGTGAGTTGAGATAAAGACAGTTTATTAAGACAGGGAAAAGAATAACAACAACAATAATAATAATAATAGTATTAATAGTAATAATGTGTACGAAATAAGTGATGCACAATGCAATTGCTCACCACCCGTTGACCGATGCCCAGCCTATCCCCGAGCAGCCGGCCACCCCTCCACCCCGGCTAGCCACCCCTATATATTGTTCAGCATGACGTCAGATGGTATGGAATACCCCTTTGGCCAGTTTGGGTCAGCTGTCCTGGGTCTGTCCCCTCCCAGCTTCTGCTGCATCCCTAGCCTGCTCGCTAGCAGGACAGAGAGAGGCTGAAAAGTCCTTGGCTTGGTGTAAGCACTGCTCTACAACAATTAAAACATCAGCATGTTATCAGCGCTCTTCTCATTCTAATCCAAAACATAGCACCCTGCCAGCTACTAGGAGGAAAATTAACTCTGTCCTAACTGAAACCAGGACAACAGTAAATATTTCTGCAAGAACTTGTAATGCTGCTTGTAATACCTGTCATTAGGATGCTCTTGAAGTTTGGTTTGTGTGCTCAAAATCTTGACCATTGTTTCCAACAGGAGCTGTTGTTTGAATAAAACATCATTACAGATCCCCTGCAAAATTTGTTTCTTACCCTTAATATTTTCTCCCAGTGATATTGCTGGTATGGTTTCTGGAGCTACTTCAGGTTCCATAGGTTTTCTCACCCTTAGATGAGGAATAATTTATTTTCCACTGCATCAAATCTTTCATTGTTTTGGTGCAGGCTCCCCTCTTTCCTTACAATACTTAAATGATTTCAAGTTTAAGATCTTTTGCTGTTTACCTCTATGGCATTCATTATCAGCAATTTATCATCTTACTGCATTTTTTCATATTTAATATTTCATATTTAAATGCATAATCAATGCATATAACACTAACAAATCTAAAAAATGTTCATATAGCATACATTCCTTATAATGTACTATGTTGTGTTTGTGGATGCAGTACTATACATAGTATACATATGATATGCATATGCTGCACAGTATATACTATACTGTATATACAGTATATATTATGCTGTATATATATAGTATACTATATATATATGTATATATATATATAGTATACTATATATATAGTATATACTATACTGTATATACAGTATATACTGTATATACAGTATAGTATATATTGTGCAGTTGACTGTATTTGGTGCAGTATACAGGATTTTCTCTCCAGGTGGAATCAAACCGGTGATGAAGGTTTAATGAATTACCTTAAAACAATATTTTCAACTTAATTTTTCCTTTTTCATGGCTGCATTTTTGAAATTGAGATACTATAAAGCTATGAAGAAGTCTTCATCATGAAAGATGATCTTTTTCAAGATACTGGATCCTAAGTGGTATGTACTTTTTGATGGCTAGATGGCTTATATATCTATTAGCAACCTTAGATTCACTCTGCCCACTTAGTGCTAGCAGGAGATTATTTTCCCTTGCCTGACGTCAATGTGCAATGTAGAACACTCCAGAAAATTCTAGAAAACCTGTGAAGAAAATGTATAATAGGTTTAAGACTCATGAACCTTAAATGGTTTGGAAAACCTTTAGATAAACTTTGAGGAAGACAGGCTTACTCATTACAAATATTGACTAACTAAAGGACAAGACTTAGCAAATAAGATGATAAAGTCAATTGAACTCTTCTTATTGTGTGCAGATTAAGTGCTGCTTTCCCACTTTAAAGAAGGTTCCTGCTGTCTTCTGCGATACTGAGAGAGGAGTTTAGTTTACAGCAGAGACAGTAATTTTCACGCTATCACAGAAAAGCAAACTTTGGTGGGACAGAAATTAAGACCAAACGATAGGATAAATATCCACACGCAGACCAGAAGCTGGCCTGGAAGTCTGAAGGACCACATCAGATATCTTTTCTTGATTTGTCATGCTTATCATCAAGTAATTCCAACTGTGAGGACGGAGACTCCACCAAGGCTGGTACAAAACTGAGCTCTGAAACAGAAAGTAGATCTGAGTCTTTACAGTTATTTAAGAAACAGAAAATGGATCTTAATATACATATTTCAGGATTAATCATCTGAAGTTGGTGTAAAGCAAATGAGAATAAAAAGAAGCCTTCCGTCCTTCTGGTAAGGAGGTAATCAGGTGGTTAATAACATTGCAGGACACCAAAGGAGACATCAGGCTGTTCCAGTACTGTGGCTGCCCTTTTAGGACAACTGTATAATAGGATACACCTAAATGCTGTTAACTTTGGTCTTGTTTCAGATGCAGATGTCCTAAGCAAAGAGTGCACAATCAGGAGGTCCTCATTACTAAGAAATAACGCCGCTATCCTTTTCTTAGTCTGGTAGCTCTCTCATTTGTCAGTATTTGCTCTCAGGAGTGTCACTGGGCTAAAGGAGATGTACAATAAAGGACGACACTATTAGGAATAGTAATATAAGAATGTATATATGCAGGACATTGTCAGATTATGTGATAAAAAACCTCATCTCTGTGCACCAAGAAGATACACCAAGATGCACCATGGGCTGAGGGATGCCCACCCAGTGAATCAATGGAGAGGTGTTCTGCAGTGCCTTGCAGTACAAGGTTGCTGGCTACAGGAACACAGGACTCATCATGGGATGCAAAGGAAGAGCATTCAGGGATCACACAAGACAGTACAGGGTGTTTAGGGAGGAACAAAATGTGGGGAAAGGGAGGGATCAAGGCAGTTGGGTGTCAGCAACTGGGGTGGGACTGCAAGATGAAGGTGCCAGCATTGAGTGTGGAGGTTTGTATCAGGGTGTGATCAACTAGCAAAGACCAAGCTGGATGAGCTGGTGGGTAGGTGCAGTGGCAAGGAAGCCGGGGGGGCATCTCTGAGGGTGAGACACATGGAAGAGCTGGCTACTGGAGAGACCAGGGGCTCCAGACAGCCTGCCAGACACTGTGGGGTCTAAGTGTTGAGTGCAAGACCCACTTACATATGTGTCTGTGTGCAGGTGTGCGCTGATGTGTATACTTCATAGTAACAGACCTCCATTCTAATCAGCCAGGGGAGGGAACAAGATGGGGCCATTGGTGCTGTCTGTGTTTGTATGAGGGCTTGATGCACATGTGCTGTCCTGTGCATGTATATATGTGTGATATACATGCATTTGTGTGTGTGCCTAATTGGAAAAGATGTTCAGCCTCGCTACAGATTGGACCTGGGGGCATGGAGCTCTGGCAGCCTCACCTGCATTGGCCTACTCTTTTTGCTAACTCCCTAGCAGACACAGGTTTGGATAAAGAAGTTATTTATACATTGCAATAGAATGGAGGGATGAATGAGGATAACGATCTACATACTGTGTTCCTAACAAGTCGTGGAGGAGAAAGAGAAAAATCTGACATTTGCCTTTCTACAGTCCTAAGGGAGTCATAAGCATGGTATCTCTGGGGCACTCAGACTACTCTCTCTGTCCCAGTTCCATTCCCTAACAGTGGGACAGCCTTTCAGTGGATCCAAAACTGTGACTAGAACGGAGTGCCTTGAAATGTCACTTGGCATTTTTGAAGGCCTGGGACCAGCGGCAGGGAACAAAAAAAGAGAGCTAGGTGAAATGTAAGCTTCCGGAATATGGGCCAGAGACAATGCTAAAGACTTAAATGTTATTTTTCTTGCTAGGGCAGTCATCACAAAGACAAGTTTATCCTCCTAAATGTTGATGAATTTGCATTTTTATTATGTATTTTCTGAACATGTATTTCATGACTATGCATGTTTACCAGATTTTAAAATAATGTTTACCAGGAATGCCAAATGCAGTTGATTTGACCTTTCTGTATAGCTGTCCGCATGCTGGTAGAGTGAAGGCACTAGCATGAGCGCATTTGTGAGCAAGCATATGAGTCTGCATCTGAAGCCAGGAAGGTAGGATGCATGTCTATGGGTTTTCCTCTGATTTACTAGAAGGTCAAGTGATGAAGAATCTGATGTCAGAGAAAATCATGTCAACATAACAGCACCATGGAAGGTCCATTCTCTTTCACTCTACATAGCTAAGTCCTGAAGGTTTAGCAATTCAGAAAGGTGCCTATGCTGAAGCATGTTGCGTGTGGTGAGAATGAAGGCTTGTCATTGATATCTGCAGCATATTTCTTTCTGCTTATTTCTACAGGATAAAATGTCCTAAGAGGCAACACAGACATAGGGACATTTGATTTAAAGATCAGTGAAGTAGTGTCAGGATATCATTAAGGTTACAGAAGTCTGTGACCAATCCCAACAAAGCACGCATCCTGTTATGCAATAGATGTGGAACACTCCTGTTCTTCTCCTCCATTCTTGGGCTTCTGTGGTGCAGGATAATGCACTTTGACCTCAACCAAGTGACCCAATATTATTGCTTGCTGCAGTTATAAATTTTGAATGGAAGTTTTTTCATCCTGGCTAGAGGTTTAATATCTAGCTCAATTTAATATCTAGACTGGATCATGGATGTTAGATCATCAAAAGGCAATTAAATTATTTATAATTAGCCTCCTGCATTCTGTTTTGATTGAATTGAAATGGGCATCCTACTTGGCAACAGTTGCTTCGTAGTGTAATGTGACCAATACGTGGAACAGTAATCGTTTTGTTTTGCCCCCTGGACTAAGGATGAGGATTATTGCCCCCTGGACTAAGAACAATATAGGTCAAAAGTATGAGCTGTGTGGCTGATAAGCTGCTGATCTACTTTCTAGAGGAAGCTAGAAAGCCTCTGGATGCTGTTTGCCTCTATTGTTTATATGACGGTGTTCTGCTGTTGTTTCTTATCTTCAGCTGCAGATTCAGGGAAGGAATATTTCCTATGAAATGTTCAGGGCTCCCACTTGCTCTAGATAAAGAGCCAGTCTTTCTTTCCATGATTTAGTAGTCTCTTAGCATATTTGGATAGGCTGTTGAGGCTTGCAGCTTCTTTTTCCAGGTAGAAATTACAGTGGAGGTGTTGTTAGAGGAGGGATGCTATGGATAGGCCTCACTTTAATACCCTGCAGTGACAGAGGGGTTGTCCCTATTTCAAAGGTGATGCTCAGACTGCCTACAGACTGTGGAAAGCATCATGGCATCTGCAACGTTTGTTTCCTATTGTCATGCTCTACTTTATATATATAAGAACAGCCAAGCTTAGAATGACTCTCTTGCTCCCTGAAGCATGGCTCTGTAATGGCTGGCTTGGCAATGCTGATAATTGCATAACCTGTGGAGGATCTGGTCCATTTTCCCTGTAGTTCACCACAGATTTTCAATTTCCCAATGACTTTAGTGGACATAAATTCTTAAAATTAATAAGGCCTGGCCTTAAAAAGACTTATGCTGTTGCTACAGTTTGTTGACATGAAAGTTGTTGTGGTTGCTATGGTTTTACACAAAGAGCAGGGTGATCTCATGGCTGTCTCTTTTAAAGTAATCAGCAGTACTTGATCTGTACTATACTTGCAGTATGCGTATTTAGAAAAGAAGAAAGAGACTGTATTGGGTTTACATGGCAAGGGTTTGGCAGTGGGGGGCTGCAGGGGTGGCCTCTGTAAGCAGAGCCCAGCAGCTGCCCCATATCGGCTCAAAAATGGACCCGCTGCTGGCTGGAGCTGAGCCAGGGAGTGACGCTGGGTGGGCCTCTGGGACAGCAGAGTTAAGGAAAGGAAAACACACCATGCAACAGCAGCTGGGGGAGAGGGGTGAGAACCAGCCCTGCAGCCCCCAATGTCAGTGCGGCAGGAGGTGCTCCAGGCAGGCAGCAGCAGTTCCCCTGCGGCCTGTGCAGGGAGAGGCCCCTGGTGGAGCAGGCTGTCCCCCTGCAGCCCATGGGTCCCACACGGAGCAGATCTCCACGCTGCAGCCCCCCCGTGGAGGAGCCCACGTGGAGCAGGTGGATGTGGCCTGGAGGAGGCTGCGGCCCACGGAGAGCCCCCGCAGGAGCAGGCCCCGGGCCGGAGCTGCAGCCCGTGGAGAGGAGCCCACGCAGGAGCAGGGGGTCTGGGGGGAGCTGCCGCCCGCCCGTGGGGGACCCGTGCTGGAGCAGTTTGCTCCGGGGGATGGATGGACCCCGTGGTACGGAGCCATGTGGGAGCAGTTCTTGAAGAGCTGCTGCCTGTGGGCAGCCCCCGCAGGCTCAGTTCAGGAAGGACGGCATCCCGTGGGAGGGACCCCGCGTGGAGCAGGGGCAGGGAGTGACCGTGAGGGAGCAGTGGAGACGAAGCGTCAGGGGCTGACCGCAGCCCCCATTCCTGTTCCCCTGCACTGCTCGGGGGGGACGAATTGGAAGAGGGTGGATGGGGAAAGGTGTTTTGGTTTGCTTTTAGTTTCTCACTGCTCTAGTCTGCTAGTGAAAGGCAACAAATTAATCTCCCTAGTTTGACCCTGTTTTGCCCGTGACAATAATTCTTGTGTGATCACAACAATGAGCATAAGTTAAGCAATTTGTGGCAAAATTTAGGGTTAGACATCTAAATCCTAATTTCTGGTAATCAGGTCCAACATCTTGGTAGAAATGCTGTTCAAATAACAAAGTGTCTCTTGGAAAAGGTGAAGGATTTGGACCCTGAATAATAACTAAAGCAGCTTAATGTTAAGATGTGTCAACTGAAATATGATCTATATCTAACTGAAACATTTTCAACAGGAAATTTGCAACGACATGGATTATAACATGAGAGACTGAGGAACTGGAGATCTGCAAAAGTGTGAGACAGTAATAGTTGAACAAGACAAACAACACGATGCTGCATCTTTGCAACTGGTATTACTTCATGAATGAGACGTAGCGCAACTGACATGTAAAGTAGCTGCAGATAACCACAACAACACACCAGCTATGTCCCTGGTCTTACAAGTTTCTTCATCAAATCATTGTGTAATGAGGCAGGAGAAGCTGTACAATCTGCAGCTTTCAGAAGGATGAAGATAAAGAACATTAATGTCAGTCTTGCACTGGAAAGACACAGATGGACACTCATCATGACAGACCAGTACAACATTGCCAAAGCAAGTGAATGCGCTGCCTCTGATAACAACGCTGACAATTGTATGTGAGTCCCTGCAAATCTGTACAAAGAACTGAGACACACCAAGGGCTCACTGAGATTTTAAGTCATTGGTAGGTGAGCTGGTGGGTGGGCTACACATTACAATTTTGAGTAATATGTCATTTCTGGTGCCACCTTGGGCTATGAAAGGAACGTGCATGGGCTTAAACTTTTAAGAAACTCAGACTTGATAAGGAAGGAATTTTCCTGGCAATAGGCACTCTGTTCTCCAGTGACTGAATTGGGTAGTAAAATGTCTCTTTGTTAACCAGTTCTGAATATCAGAGACCTTTGTATGTCCTGCTTCTGGGTCCACCTCTAAGCAGGGGCTGCAGATGTGCAAGAGACTTTCTACATTATGTGCTTTAGCAGATGCTTTCCATTCTTTACCACTCTTTGTAAGAACAACATTCCCTCATGCTAAGATATTACATGGCCTATATATTGACAGAAAAGCTGTATTTCATACCCAGCACCCAATTTACTCATATTCTGGAGGGTTAGATACAGACCTTTAATTCAGATTAGACAGGAGTGTTTGAGGGCAGGAGAAGACCATATGGTCCACAAAAAAACTGTTTCTGTAAAGCTTTACAATTAATCAGCCCCTTCTACGTTGTTCAAATCTCATTAGTGATGGCACCTTTCTGACCTCTTTTCTTGGAAAAGTGTATCCAGCCATTCTGTAAGCACTCTTCTTCTGTATCTGAGGCTGACTTTGAATATTTGTTTTGCTCTACAGCCTCTTTTATTTATTTATTTATTTGTTTATTTTTTAATAGACAGTCTGTCTGCACATCATAAAATGTTTGCTACCAGGGTAGGAGAGTGTCAGGCTATGACCCCTTGCTGACAAATTAGATACTATCATAAACAGCTTACTTCATCAGTCTGTTGCCCTCTTTCTCATAGGACTTCTTTACCTCTCACAGTCCCTTTATTCTCTAAGCTACAAGATAAAGGGAAACAGGCAAATCTTTTTGAGTCACATTCTCTGAACTCATCACTAGTGGTTTCCGCCTTACCAATCCTTCCCCAGTGAACAAAGGTGGGGAGCTAAACACCACTTTGCTAATATTCTTTATGAGCTTATCAAACCTTGTGACAAGATAACTAATACTGTGTTATCTCACATATCCATGTTATATATTGCATGTCAAAAATAAAGTTAAAATAGCTTGAAAAGTCTAATTTGAATCTTTCAGCATCAGAAAATTCACCCTGAAGGCTGAACACAATACTTTCAATAGTACACTGAATTCTACTTATGCTTCTCTAGGTTTCAAAATATGCATGGTCACATACTGTAGACCTTATCGCATTGACAATGAAGAAAGGAGAATTTTTGCCCCATCTGAAGGTGCAAAAGGAAAGCTTTGTGGATATAAAATCTTGCAGTTTTGGCAGGACTGTCTGCAAATAATTCATAAGGACCAGAGAATGAGATTTTTTTTCTTCTTGTTGTTTTAACTTATTTAAATTTACTGTATTGTACAAAGGAGAATTGAGTGTCTTCATGGCATTAATTAAAAAGGTTAGCAACTTCACAGAGACTGAGCTTCAGAAAGCTCACTGCTTTGAAAGATTCTATCAGTGTAAAAATAAATTCTTTATACTTAAAGTAGTGCATAATAAAATCCATAAGGATATTGCCTAGCCTAAGGCAATTGTGAGTGGTAATCTTCTGTTGATTCTGTTGGTACCAGTGTTTCACTTGGGGATGATAGGGAGTGGGAAGGAAATTATTTGTTTTATCCCAGAGGACATTTTGAGATTTTTTTTTCTTCCTTGCACAGAATAGGGAAAGAAAACTGAAATCCTGAAAGGTTTCAAGGACTGGCAATCTGAAAATTATGGATCATTTAATTTTCAAGTACCTTTTCAGATGAAACTAGTAAAAGTTGTTGAACAGAAGTCTTGCAAATGGGAAAAACTCCCAAAGTTCACACTTTTTTTTCCCCCCTAAAAGCTGAAATAGAAATCATCTATTGAAATAGGTGATTTATCAAAAATTCTCAATCAAAATCTAGTCTCAAATAATTTTTCAAAGAATGGCTGCTGTTGGAAGGGATACTTGAAGGCCATTTAGTCCAATGCCCTCTGCTCAATCAGGGCCACCTACAGCAAGCTGCGCAGGGCCATGTCCAGATGGCTATTGAATGGGTATTTATACCCATTGCTAAGATTCACCCCTCATCCTTCTCTTCTACAGGCTGCAGTCCCGGGTCTCTCAGCCTTTCCTCATAGGAGAGATGCTTCTGTCCTTTCCTCTTTGCGGCCTTTTGCTGGTCTCTCTCTAGTACTGGGGAGCCCACAACTGGGCTCACTACTCCCAGGTGGCCTCACCAGGAGGAGGATCACCACCCTCCACCTGCTGGCAATATTTTGCCTAATGCAGCCCAGGATATCATGAACCCTCTTTGTCACAAGGGCACATTGCTGGCTCACGTTCAGCTTGGTGTCCACCTGGACCCCCATGTCCTTTTCTGCAGAGCTGCTTTCCAGCTGGGTAGCCCCCAGCAGGTGCTGGTGCCTGGGATTGTTCCTCCTGCAGGACTTTGCCCTTGCCCTTATTCAGCTTCAGGAGGTTCCTGCCAGCTCACTTCTCCAGCCTGTCCACGTCCCTCCAGATGGCAGTGCAACCCTCTGGCCTACCAGCCGCAACTCCCCGTTTTGGGTCATCTGCAGATTAGCTCAGAAAACACTTTGCCTCATCATCCAAGTGATTAATGAAGATACTAAACAGGACTGGACCCAGTATCGACCCCTGCTGTACAACACTAGTTCCTGTCCTCCAGCTAGACTGTATCACTGATTACCACCCTCTGGAATGAACATTTTTCAGTCTACCTCACTGTCTCATCCAGCCCATACTTCATCTTCTCTATGAGTACCTTATGGGAAGAAGTGTTAAAAGCCTTAGTGAAGTCTAGGTAGACAGTATCCACTGCTCTCCCCTCATCTAATAAGCCATACATTATTATTATTATTATTTTTTAAGTAGAGAACTGCTGACTGTGAAACGATAACAAAGACTAACAGCATGTGATGAAACTAGATAGATGTGTGGAGGATATTTCTAAGTCCCACAGTAGCCCTTAATATGCTTATATATATCATACACTGTGTAAATATGTATGTGAAGTTTATGTAGATGAATCTCAACGTAGCAGCCTTTCTTAAATATGAAACAAACAGACAAACAACACAAATGAAAAAGGTTTCTGGCTGGCTGGCATATCCAGTTTTCAAACTTTTCTTTACTGCATTCCTATGAGCCCTTCATGCAGACCAGTCATCCCAGTTCTTCTGCAGTCAGCAATCTAAAAAGCAGAGACAATGCTTCTTCCTTTGCCTGCCCCTACTGTCTAAATTGTAAACCGTATGTAGACGTGTTGCTTCAGGTTCTCCTGTTCTATCTTTCTGCAAGCTCAGTGTTTAGTCTGAACATGTCTCCATCAAAGTCCAGAGATCTGTTCTCCGTGTTCAGAGACAGGTAACTCCAAGCTTCAGAGAAATGGTTGAGGCAGATAGCTGAATCGTCCCTTGCTCTTCACAGACTAGTGCGAGATCATAAGCCTAATGTACCTTGATGAGTGGAGAGAAAAGAGGCAGTCAACAGGAACAGCAGTTTCGAGGCTTTGCTTTGAGATCATCTCGATACTCAGGGAGCTGGTTCTGGTATTGCAGGGGCCTCCCAGAAAACCCCTAAGGAAAGTCAGGGTAGCAGCTGCTGCTGGGTGGGGTGAGCTAGAGGAGTCATGGGCTCTTGGCAAGCTGCAGCAGCCTCTCATGAACTCTCCAAGCTGTTCCTGATTAAGGGATGTATTGATTTTTTTGTTCATTTGTTTGAGCTGACTCCTGACAAAGCAGAGAAAAGAACTCTCTGAACATCTGTGAAGGAGAAAGCCTATGTGAGGACTACCTCAGGGCACATAACTGTTGTCCATCATTGTCTTTCGCAGAGGTGGTAATGGCCATTATTCATGACTTTTTTTCCTATTTTTGGTCTTCACAATGACATTTGAAAACCACAGATTAAAAATGCATCTTATTTGACATCGCAAACATGTAACTTTGTTTTTCTTTTTATTAGCAAATGTGCTTTGTAGCTTTATTTGGTATTAGTAGTTTGCAACCCCTCAGTGTAACAGTGTGACAGATTTAGTGAATCTGCCACAAAAATATTTCTTTCCTTGCTGTGCTGCACAACCTGTTTGGTGGATAAGGAAATGGCTGGTTGGCCACATCCAAAGAGTAGCGGTCAACAGCTCAAATGTCCTTGTGGAAACCAGTAATGAGTGATGTCCCTCAGGGGATCAGTCCCTCAGTGTTGAGATCAGTACTGTTTACTATCTTTATAAATGACACAGTAAGATTGAGTGGTCCCCCAGGAAATCTGCAAATGACACCAAGCTGAGTGATGCAGGTGACAGTCTGGGGGGAAGGGAGGCCATCCTGAGGTATCTTGACAGGCTTGAGAGGTGGGACCACATGAACCTCATGAAGTTCATCAAGGCCAAGTGAAAGGTCCTGCATCTGGGTCAGAGCAATCCTAAACATCAGTACAGACTGTGTGATGAATGGATTGAGACCAGCCCTGCAGAGGACCTGGGGGCGCTGGTGCGTGAAAAATTGGACATGAGCTGGCAGTGGGTATGTGGTAGTTTTACCTTGCTGGGCAGCTGAACTCCACCACAATTGCTCTCTCACTCCCTTCCTCAGAAGAAGAGGGGAAAAAGAAAGTATGCTGGTGTTGTGGTTTAGCGCGGCTGGCAGCTAAACACCACACAGCCGTTCGCTCACCCTCCCCCCTCCCTCTCTGGGATGGCGGAGAGAAACGGGAAAGTGAAGCCTGTGAGTTGAGATAAAGACAGTTTATTAAGACAGGAAAAATAATAACTACAATAATAATAATAATAGTATTAATAATAATAATGTGTATGAAATAAGTGATGCACAATGCAATTGCTCACCACCTGTTGACCGACGCCCAGCCTATCCCCGAGCAGCCGGCCCCCCCCCCTCCACCCCGGCTAGCCACCCCTATATATTGTTCAGCATGACGTCAGATGGTATGGAATACCCCTTTGGCCAGTTTGGGTCAGCTGTCCTGGGTCTGTCCCCTCCCAGCTCCTGCTGCACCCCAAGCCTGCTCGCTGGCAGGACAGAGCGAGAAGCTGAAAAGTCCTTGGCTTGGTGTAAGCACTGCTCTACAACAATTAAAACATCAGCATGTTATCAGCGCTCTTCTCATCCTAATCCAAAACATAGCACCCTAGCAGCTACTAGGAGGAAAATTAACTCTGTCCTAACTGAAACCAGGACAGCTGGAAAGAAAAAAAGACTCTTGAGTTGAGATAAGGTTAGTTTAATTAAAAGAGAAAGAAAGAAAGAAAGAAAGAAAGAAAGAAACACAAACAAGCAAAGGTCACGCAGAAGCACAGAGGGAAGAAGAAAATTATTCTCTACTTCCCATCAACAAGCGATGTTCAGCCACGTCCCAGGAAGCAGTGCCTCACTATGTGTAGCAGCTGTTTGGGAGGACAGACATCATCACAAGGGCCCCCCCTCTCCTTCCCCTTTCCCACCTTTTATTGCTGAGTGTGACACCACATGGTATGGAATATCCCTTTGGTCGGTTTAGGACAGCTGCCCTGGTGATGTCCCCTCCCCACATCTTGCTCACCCCCAGCCTTATGGCTGTGGGGGGCACGTGTGGAGGGAGTCTTGATGCTGTGCCAGCACTGCTCAGTGGTAGACACAACACTGGTGTGATATTAGTGCTGTTCTAGCTACAAGTGAAGAGCACAGCACTGTATTGGGCCACTGCAGGGAAAGGTAACTCCATCCCAGCCAGACCCCGTACAGGGCACTTGCAGCCCAGAAAGCCAACCATATCCTGGGCTGCATCAAAAGCAGCATGGCCAGCAGGTTGAGGGAATTGATTCTCCCTTTCTATTCCACCCTCATGAGACTCCACCCTAGAGTGCTACATCTAGATCTAGGTTTCCCAGCATGAACGAGACCTGTTGGAAAGGGGCCAGAGGAGGGCCACAAAGATGATCAGAGGGCTGGAGCACCTCACCCATGAAGACAGGCTGAAGGAGTTGGAGTTGCTCAGCCTGGAGAAGAGAAGACTCTGGGAAGACCTTACAGCGGCCTTCTAATACATAAAGGAGTCCTACAGGAAAGATGGGGAGAGACTTTTACCAGAGCATGTAGTGATAGGACAAGGGCTATCACATTTAAATTAAAAGAGAGTAGATTTAGATTAAATATAAGGAAGGAATTCTTTATTTTGAGGGTGGTGAGGCACTGGAACAGGTTGCCAAGAGAAATTGTGGTGCTTCCTCCCAGGGCAGGCTGGATGGGTCCTTAAGCAACCTGGTCTAGTGGAAGGTATCTCTGCCCATGGCAGGGGGTTGGAAATGATCTTTAAAAGTCCCTTCCAACCATTCTATGATTCTATGAGCCCCATTCTTAAGAAGTCAAGACATTTAAAGGTATCTGCTCTCTCCCACAGGGAAAGCAAGACTGTTTCTTGCCTGTACCTCCCTAACAGAGCACCTTCCTGCACTCCTCCTGCTATCTAAGGCACATTGTTCTGCTATTCCCCAATCTCCTGTCTGTGTTGCTTTTCTGAAGGGTTTCAGCAGCTGACTTGAGATCAATCAGCAAGAAACTCTCAGGTTCACTCAAGAAAACCAAACATTAACCTCATGCCCCACAAAGATATAGATACTATCAGTCTGTAAGAACAAATAGTATTTTCTCTATCTGCCAGTGATATAAAGGGTTTTATAATCAACACTGCCTACAACAGGAACTCCTTTTCTCTTCAAATACAGGTATGTCTGTTTTCATTCATACGATTTGAAAAGTCCTTCTATCTTTTTATTTAAAAGTATTTGAAATATTGAAATAAAAATTGAAAACGACTAGAGAACTTCCAGCCTGATATCACAAATACTGTAGTTGCAAGCACTGTACAGGAAGTTGTTCATTCCTTTCTTTCTCTGTAATTAAATATATTTGTATTTCACATGGGTCTAGTCATACCCAACCATTTGAATTCACAGCAAAGCCACGGTCCCATGCTTCTAACTAACCTTAGCCTCTACGGCATCCACAGACTTCAGTTTATGCAACACCCATTAATATGCCTTCTCAGGAAGGAACACAGTTAGGAATCACTGCACTCCATCCTATATTCTGCACAGGCTTCCCTCCATCAGATGTCAGTTCTCATTCTGGGTCCTGGTCCCTACTCTGTAAGCCACAGGCTGGCTGTGAGTGTAGTCTTCAAGACATCTCCACCTGAGGCAGCTGAAACCACAATCAAAAGTCTCATTGACCTTCCAGGTGCAAGATCTTACCTGGAGATTGGAGAGAGCCAATTGCAGAGTGAAAAGCAATGCTCGCAATCACAACATGAACCACTTGCCTAAATATAAACATGTAGGGTCACTTAAGATACCCTCAGGTATGGTTTGCAGATGTTTGCAGAGGATTGGAAGACATGACACAGGGCTTTGTCACAAGCCATGCCTTCTGGAGAGGCAGCTATGGGCTGGTTGGGATATCCAAACAGCAAACAAAGTCTCAGACATTTACATTTATGCAGCTAAATCCTGCCCTCGGTAGCAAAGAGGAACAAGAACAGGAAAAAAAATCAACCCTGGTATGCTAACTAAGAGCAACAAATCATTCCAAAGTAGAGCTGAGGATGTCTGCATTTGACCTGCTGGCCCGAGAAAAAGCTGCAGTGTTGCACCTCCCCTGACATTCTTCATTTCTGGAAGGGCAATAACATCTAATGTTCACTTGGGTTGTCAGTCTGACCAATAGGCCTCACTGTTACAGAAAGGAAAAAAAAGTAATGAAAAAAAAAGTGCTGGTTTAGGTATATCTGTCATTTTTAATAGGATGTATCACACACACTCACCAGTGAGAACAGAGACTGGATTATATGTTCCCACATTTGTTCTTGTGCCCAAGTACTGAAATGACCGTGCAAAAAATATCACATTGGAAATAGCCTCTGGTTTAGGTTTCAGCAACATGAGCCTGATTTTTTCTCATCAAAGTGAGAAACGAGTGGATGGCAAAACTCTCAGGGACTCTAATAAAAACAGTAACAGAGCCCTGGACTTTGCCTCAAGAATCAAACATCATGAAGTTCAGAGGGGCTAGGGGGGCTGGTCAGTGTTTGAACAGACGTCACTATGGAAATCACCAGACATGCTGAAAAATGTTAGAAATGAAGAGATTTTATGCAATTACTGATTTTTGCATATGTTTTCTACGTATTTGCTTATCTTTCTGTTTATACAGTGTTCCTATTTCAACCCCTAGGTGAACAAAGATAATTTTTTTAAGTCCACAAGTCTACTAACTTGACAAAAAGACATCCTAAAAAGGGGTAAAGTAGACTTCCAAATCTTCTTTAATAAGAAATGTGAATTTTTGTTTGTATTTTTTCCTTTTTATGTTTTTACTGAATTAAAGACGGATTCTGTGAATGTTGACAGTTCATCTTCTAGAAAGAAGCTTTTATGTTTGTTTCTCTTTTAATGTTATTTGAGCCTCTGTTGTGTTTTTAACAATGCAAGAAAAACCACTAATTCATGCATTATTTATTTCCTTTTCTGCTTTGCTATGTTTTGTTTTGTTCTTTCAGTCACTGTGTTTTAACACATTTTTGCCAGGTGTTTCTTTGACACTGCCTTAAATGAGGTTCTTATTAATATTTCAGCTTTTTTTTTTTTTTTTTTTTTTTTGTATATGTAATACTCAAAAGTCTCAGAGTATGCAGAGTATTTAATAATACCATACATTCTGTATAACTTTTATATTCCTACTGAAGTGACTTAGAAGCTTGGAATCACCTTCCCAATGTCTCATTCCAATGAGCATTACTCATTGAGATAAATGCCTCATTTCAAGGAGCATTATTCATTGTAGTCTTATTGTTAGTTCCATTACATGTTTGCTACTCCATGGCATATATTGATTAAAATAATTTACATTAGAAATAGCAGATCATGGAACTGTGGTTGCTTAAGGAATCATTGTTATTAAAGCAATGGCAGTTGCAGTTATTTAAATTACTTTCTACGCCTTTCAGTTGGAGATTTTTTATAAATTCTTCTCCATTTGAATCTTTTCAAGCAGAGGGTCATACCTGCAGTGTTTGTCCCAAGAATCACAATAAATCTTTTTACTATGTTCTCCTTAGTTTTCTGATGCATTTCCAAAGCTCTAGCAGACCCTAGAATCGTTAACAAGATAAAACAAACAAAAAATATCCTAGGAAACGGGGAAAAAATGTTTTATGTGTTCAAATCAGTCTTTGTTTTCAATAGTTATGATCTTTACCTTTTGACCTTACTGTGTTCTGAGTCTGGCTGTAACATTCAAGTGTTTAATATACAAAGTTCCAGTTTCAGAAAGTATTTATAAATTTCATTTTTGTCAGAGACCTTGGAACCAAAGCTGTGAGGTTGTTTCCTTTCTTAATATATACCAGCTAACAAGTTACATTAACAGAGTTTTAGTCTGCAAATAAAATTCAGTACCTTAACAGTGAAAGAGATTTCTTGTGATTATTTCTGAAATGAATGTTCTACTATTTGAATTAAGAATTGATAAAACATTTAAATAAAATGATGATGTCCTGCTTTTAATTGATAAATATAAGCCATCTGCTTGGTGCCCACTAACAGGAATGGGGCAAACAAGTTTTTTGAAAGAACTTTATTTTAGCAGTTACTGCAAGGTCAATTCTTGTTTACAGTGCACCTATTTCAAAGTATGGAAAGGTTACATTTTTGGAGATGTATTTTGACAGGAATTAATATTTCCAGTTATGACTGGTATAAAACAAGTACTTTAAAGGAGTTAATGAATGCTCATGCTCCATATTTTAGATTTTTTAAAATGTAAAACATGAGAATTACATCTTTAGCACTACAGAAACATGAATTCTGTGATACTTGTTTGTGCAGCTAACTGCAGAAATCCATCTAACACCATCCTCACACAGAATTCTATGTACAACAATGAATAATCCCAGAATCACCGAATGGCCAAGGTTGGAAGGGGCCTTTGAAGATCAGCTAGTCCAACCCCACCTGCCAAACAGGATCATCTAGAGCACATTGCACAGGATGGCATCCAGGCAGGTTTTGAATATCTCCAGAGAAGGAGACTCTACAACCTCACTGGTCAGCCTGCTCCAGTGCTCTGTCACCCTCACAGTCAATAAGTGCCCTCTCATATTCAGCTGGAACCTCCTGTGCTTCAGTTTGTGCCCATTGCCTCTTGTCCTGTCGCTGGGCACAACTGAAGAGACAGGCTCCATCCTCATGACACCCTCCCCTCAGATATTTATACACATTGATGAGGTCTCCTCTCAGTCTTCTCTTTTCCAGGCTAAACAGGCCCAGTTCTTTCAGTCTGTCCTCATATGACAGGTGCTCCAGGCCTATAATTATCTTCATAGCTCTCCTCCGGACTCACTCTAGTAGTTCCACGTCCCTCTTGTACTGGGGAGCCCAGAACTGGACACAGTACTCCAGGTGAGGCCTCACCAGGGCTGAGCAGAGGGAGAGGATCACCTCCCTTGGCCTGCTGGCAACACTCTTCTGAATGCAGCCCAGGATACTGTTGGCCTTCTTGGCCAAAAGGGCACATTGCTGGCTTATGGTCAGCCTGCTGTCCACCAGGACTCCCAGGTCCCTCTCTGCAGAGCTGCTCTCCAGCAGGTCAGCCTCCAGCTTGTACGGGTGCTTGGGGTTATTCCTCCCTAGGTGCAGGACCCTGCACTTGCCCTTGTTGAACTTCATGAGATTCTTCTCAGCCCGTCCCTCCAGCCTGTTGAGGTCCTTCTGAATGGCAGCGCTCTGGGGTATCAGCCATTCCTCCCAGCTTTGTGTTATCAGCAAACTTGCTGAGGGTGCACTCTGTTCCATCATCAAGGTCGTTGGTGAATAAATTGAACAACACTGGACCCAGTACTGACCCCTGGGGGACACCACTAGCTACTGGCCTCCAACTAGACTCCGCACCGCAAAGCATAACTCTCTGAGCTCTGCCATCCAGCCAATTATCAATACACCTCACTGTCCACTCATCTAGGCCGCACTGACTGAGCTTGGCCATGAGGATGTAATGCGATACAGTGTCAAAAGCCTTGCTGAAGTCAAGGTAGACAACATCTACTGCTCTCCCCTCATCTACCCAGCTAGTCGTCTCATCATAGAAGGATATCAGATCGGTCAAACATGACTTCCCCTTGATGAATCTATGCTGACTATTCCTGATCACTTTCTTATCCTCCACATGCTTGGAGATGATCTCCAGGATGAGCTGTTCCAGGGATGACCTTTCCAGGAGACCTTTCCAGGGATGGAGGTGAGGCTGACTGGCCTGTAGTTGCCTGGGTCCTCCTTCTTACCTAAATACCCTGATGACAACTTTTAATCACCTTATTTTCCATAACATTTGTAAACAGGTTTACCAAGGTTATTTGTTCCATCACATTCCCAGGAACTGATTTGAACCTGACCAACATCTAGTTCCCTAGATTCTTATTCTTGACAACAGCAGTGATATTTACCTTCTTCCAGTCCTCGAGGAACTCCCCCCCATCTGCCATGACCTTTCAGGGATAGTTGTGAGTGGCCTTGCAATGGCATGGGCCAACTTTTCCAGCAAGGTTTCTTCCTGTCTGAAGAAAGCCTTATTTACTTCTTCCTGATCAGGCAATTTGATGACAGTGACAATGTGAATATGTGGATGCTATCTTCAGAGATGAGCTAAGAAACTATTTGTCCACTGTGTGACACAATTGTGCTTTCCTCTGAAACCTCATAGTGCAAGTGCAGATGTGGATCACAGCTATGGCTGTTAAAGATGGTGAGGAAGGATCTTACTTCATTTTAATCAAATCCTTTTCTTTACCCTTTCAGTAGAGGAATTTTCTACATTTTCTCCCTGCTTTCTCTTGTCATTTATTACACACCTCATGCAGGTAGAGAACTTACAAAGACCTGCTCTTGAGCACTTCAACAATAACAGTGCCACTGTTATATTGGAGATGTGATGTCACTTTATCCTTTCTGTTTCTCCAGCTGTGTCTGTTTTGTATCTTGGAGATGTACATACCAGTTCTCCCTGGGGCAGGAACTGCACCACCTCACATGTCAAAACTCACGTTAAGATGCTTCTATAAGTAGTTAAAATTACAAGCACAATGCCTGAGCTTTTCAGCAAGAAACCGAAAGGAGTAGAAGTAAACATCTCCCAGCAAAACCATATTTCTACAGCAGCCAAGTCAGTCACCAACTGCTGTTTCAGCTTCCTTGGGGCTAGCCCTGTTATAATATCTCTATAGCATCTGGAATGTATCTTTTCCATTAAAATCAATATATATATAATTTTGGCTATTTAAAAGTACTTTAGCAAGAATGCCATCAGTTAGCTGTCCTTCATCTAGGGACACAGTGGTGTGTATTAGCACTGGCCACTGTCATTTGTGCCAGTCAGCTGACAAACCCTTTGGATGTTGTTTGTTTCTATGAGATACAGATGAATGCCCAAGATATGTGGGCCACCAGTTACCAAGTGCTATATATTGTCCATATAGCAACCCACATCAATAAGATGCTGTTTGGCATTTAAAAATAAATTTAGCATTGCCAATTAGTCAGTCATGCCTCTAGTAACCTTACTCGATGCTATGATGCTAATCACTTCTGGAAGGCCTTGACATTTTATATTTGAACTGCCAGGTTTGCATTTTGCTGCAATTCATTCACATGTAAGTGTGTCTTGTTAACCACATTATGTTGATTTCTTTTGAAGGCTGGAGGGAAGTGTGGAGTCATGATTCCTGTATTTGTGTGTGGTTACAGTATTCCAGCAGCGTACTGGGAGGGTAAAGGGTTTTGCTGTCTTTTAGTGAGCTAAATGAAAGGTTGTGAATGGCTTGTCTGTGGATGCACAGCTTACTGACTGACTGGTATTCACTGCCTGTTTCATTTTACTTTCTTGTCTGTCTGTCACCATATATGTCTTCCCTCTTGTCTAAAACTAATGCTCGTACATTTTGGGAGCAGGGACCCTGTTAGATTTTATTTATGCAGCCCTTAATGGAGTGTCATGACTGGGAGTCCTAAGTCATGCAGTAAATAATCTAATCCCTTAGTAACTTCCCCTTCATTTTCTTCCCTATTCATTAGCTTAAAGCACTTAGCATCTACAAGAAAGGGGCATAATTTCTAGTGTAGGTTACTGAATAGCGTTAAGCCTGTTTAAACAGACACTTTTTTTTAGTTATTATCTATCAGTAACATCTTAGTGCATATCCCTATGAAGCACAGTATTCACTTGAAATTGCTTGTCATTGGGATAGGCTTATATCAAAATACAAAGGCAACTATCCACATACTCAGATGCCTCTGCCATGCCTGCCTGTATTTATTTTCTAAAATGAGATTAAGCAGCTTGAATTGAAATCTGTGTGTCACGCATGGCACTAAATATGGTTACAAAGAGGGTCTACATGCAGCTGAGACAAAACAGTTTAAAGAGATGTTATTTTCATGAGGCTTTATATACAGAACTGCTAGGTAACTGAACAGCAACATCCATAAGCTTTACAGGGTATTAAGAGAGGGAAAAAAATAAAAATTCAGTTGCACGACCCTTTATATATCGCCATCAGGCTGGGAGGTACCTGTTCCTCATGGATTCACTCAGTATGGTTCCAGCTCTCAGTAGAAAAAATCTGTCGTTTATTCTTGCTGGGCACATTTGAAATCTGGCACATTTGGAGTTTTAATGCTGTGAATTTCAAGAAACCAGGTAGCATTAACTACTTCAATTTCTCTGTGTGGAGCACGTGAGCTGTGAATAAGAAGTAACCCCTGAAACCAGCCTCCAGCTGATTCACTTCACTTTCAATACACTAAACCAAATTTGTTCTAATCTATGGATTTTCAAAGGAGTGAGACTTAGGCTGAATTTGCCCTGTTACATCTTTGCAACATATATTATTTGACACTGTACTTTCTCCTGTAGGCTTATTTAAACTCCTGGTGCTTAGCAGTTACTTTAAATGAAGATGGTCAGCAGTTCACTGTGAACAGAGTATGTCTGTTGAGTATGATCTTTGGTAGGACAAACTTATTCTATGAGTTTTGATTGATAAACTCTTGCTCATCTGGAAATGAACTCTGTTTATCACCGATCAGTGGTCTGTCTTTCAAAACCACAGTGACAACAGTAAGGCTGGTAATACTTTCTAACCTGTTTAATGCCAGTTCATTAGAAGCAAGCTAGAAATTGATATATATATATTTTTAAATTATTATTATTATTTTCAGCAGAAGTCCTCAACAGGTAGCTGTTTGTTAAAACTGAAGTGTTCTTTTTCAGCTTTCAGAACATCTGTCTGTATTTCATTTACCACTTTTGCAGGGTGCAAATAACAGCAGGCACACAGACAGAGCTATTAAAAATGTAAGAGCTATTCCAGTAAATCAGTTAGTTTGCAGTAAATCAGTTAGTTTACCATTACTGAAGTACTGTATGAAGTAAGTATCACTGTTGGCAGAATATGATTTTGTAATAAATAATACAAAATATTCTCTGTTTTTTTAAAAGGAATTTTGTAGAGAGACTTCAGCAATAAATGATTTAATGGGATACATGATGATCAATGCAGCCGCCTCACTGCATCTAAGAACATTGAAAATCCTGGTGTATACAAAATCCTTGGAGGACCTCTGCCTTTTAAAAGGTTGTTACTATCAGTTAACTCTTACTCTTTTCTATTTTTGAAAAGGTGAAAATCTGAACTTCTAAAGCTTGTAAAGTGTTCAGGAGAGTGAATTATCTCTCCGTACTGGTGGTTGCAGTACTATCAAGTGAGATACATTATGGTCAGCAGAGGCATCTACCTAAATGGGCAGAGATCCTCTGGAGATTAGAGTGTGCAGAGGAAATCATTCTCCACTGGAAAGCGAGACCACTGCAGAGAATTAGATGGGCATACAGGAGAGAACATCTCAGAAATAGATGGGCTCTGTCAAACAGATTTCCCGCTTTGCAGTAGAAGGACAGAAGCAAAAGTGCATTTACGCTACAGGAAGCTGGACAAGGTAGAACGAAGAAGGAGGAAAGACATGAGGTACTATCCCACGTCTAGCCCACCCCTCCATCATAGCCCGTTTCTATCAACAGTCACATTGATACACCAAAATCTCACAGACGTGGCTCTACACTAATCTTAGACACTCATATTACATGCTCCCCACAGGCTGGCTCCTCCCTAAATCAATCACAATAGAGAAAAACTTCCAGTCCTGTATCATTCTTGAAGTTCTCGGATTCTCCCACATTCATCTACTTTCATTCACCTAGTTGTCTAACAGAGCTGTACTCAACAGCAGTTTCCTCCATGTGAAATGCAAAATTAATATAAATCTACATTTATTCTTCTTGTACATCTAAGGACCACACTAGTTCTATCTAGTTCTTTCTTCTTCCTTGTTTAATGTTTCTTTACTTTTCTGTCATCTGCAGATTTTGAAGATAATAGTGTTCTTTCATTCCAGACTAAAACAAACAAACAAACAAAAAAAAATTCAAAAGCCTAAGGCCAGGGACCAGTCCCTGCAGAACCTCATTCGAAACACCTCCACTAAACCGTATTCTCCTGTTTACAGAAATGAAAAGTATATTTGGAACTTGCAGACAAAGCAAGCCAAAAAAAGAGTACGTCTTGGAAGCTTATGGGTGGATAATCACAACACAAAATAGTAGTAAAAAGCCTGCAGGAAGAGAGAACAGGAGTGATCAGAAAAGAAAATTATACTTAATGATAATGAAGTATCAGGACAGCCAAACAACATGTGAGATTATGAAAAACATTTAAGGAAAAACAAAAGGGACCGTTTTCCCAGGAGGATGTTATGGTCCTACCCTTCAATGAATACTTCATCTTTCAAGAAGAAAATGGATTCCATTTGAGTAAGCCAGGGCACAGATGCTCATTAGTGGAATGGGTATAGGGAAAAGCAATGTACTGTTCCCAAGGTGGAAGTAAAACTCATGAAGGTCAGTGCATCTGGATCAGCTGGGCTGGGTAGCATTCATTCTATGTACTGAATGAACTAACATTGAAATTGCAAAGTTATTTTAAAATCCTAGCAAATTGAGAACTCAAGCCATATGTGTAGCAAATAGTAAATGTACTATCTATACTACAAGAGGTAGAAAAAGCATCTTAAAAAACAACAGGGCCATTAGTCTGAATTCAATGGCATACAAGACTAGAGAACAAATTTTGAAAGAAGGAATATGCAAATACATGAAGATAAACTGATGCAATGCAACTTGGTTTCACAAAAAATAACTTGGGCCAGATTTGTCTCATATTTTTCTTTGATGAGATAACTGATTTTCTAGACAAGAAAAAACATAGGTCTAGTTTATCCAGATTTTCTTTTTTAATTGGTACCACACAAGAAGTTACTAGTTACGCTGAAGAAGATGTACATTGCTTATAAGGGGGTAAGGCACAGACTAGAAGGCAGATGACAGTCTTGTAGTGAAAGAGGAATCAATCAGTTTGAATGGGATTCTTAGTGCATTCTTCAAAGGCTAGTCTTGTGACTGATACTCAATTTTCTCATTACTGATAGCCAGAATAATTAATCCAGTATTCCTTACATATCAATGCAGTATTATAACACCACTGGGAATTTTTTTACTAGTTTGCTAAGGAAATTAGGAGGCTTGGTCAATCAGAGAAAGATAAGAATTTTCTGCTGAGGAATAAGGCAACCTTGACAACTAGAATCATGGAAATTCAGTAAAATATAATCATATACAACAGAGAGCCATGACTTTAGGAATTCATATGACCATGTATGACCCAGACTGATATGAGAAAAAAAAATGTAAGTCTTTAACCTGAGTTGGCTGTATTTCCAGTTTATCCTCTTAGGTCTACTCCTCCAAATTACAGCCTACCCTTTCATGGAGACATTAGTCTCTTGTCTTACTAAGATCCTTCCACTGTGACCTGAAATTCTGTCATGACTAGGTCAGCAAACCAGCTGCTCTGTGTTGGAGGGAAGATCTCATGCCTGACAACCCTGTAGCAGAAGATTCAGTATATGCCACTGTGGATTACTGAAAGGAGTGATAAACTGCCACTGAATTATAAAATGTGGGAGATGATTGTGAAAACAGCATCTCTGAGGAGTTTATTCAGACAGCAGGAAAGTGTGCTGGAGGCAAAAAGAAAAATATGAGTGTCTAGGAAATATTAGTAAAAATCCCAGGTGCACAGCATGCCTCTGAATGTTCAGAGTATTGGCAAATATTGACTCCAGCTCTAGCTACTTATTATGACTGTTTTGCCAAGTCATAATGATGTAGGGTGATTATTTGCCCCTTTTTATTATTTCTTTCCTTGTTACAGATGGTTAATTTTACTGTGAAGAAAAAAAAAAAAGCTTTAGAAACATAGCTCAACCATTCAGTTGGCCACAGAGAGCAAAGAATAATCCAGGGATAAGTTCTCTATAGCAGGACCCCAACAAAGAACCCATCAGTTAGAAATGAACATTATATCATACTTTCCAGACTATTCACAAGATTAAACCAACTGTATATACAGTAAGCTCTCTTTACAGATCTGAGAACAGCACAGGCACAGAGACCCGTTTATTTTGGATGGTTTTCAAGACACAGCTATTGTTTATATTGTGCAGTGGCCCAGGGCTGCAGTATGGAAACTGTAGGTTGTAACGAGTAAGCTAGGGTACATACAGGACTGTGCTCTAGGAAAAATCAGTTCTCTAGCTGGAAATGGAGGCATTGCAAGCAACTGAAACAACAGGGATGTTGGTATTGGAAGTGGACTTTTACAATACAAGGAAAAGAACCAAAAAGAAAGGAGACACCTCAAAGTGAGATGGTCAGCTAGGTCTGATGCTGACTCCACTTCCAAGTTAATTCAGCCCAACTCTGTTGACAGTAGTGGTGAAAAGTTTGTGAAAACAAGTTAATCAGAAGCAGATTTTGGCATTAAAGGTGTTTTGTTTTTTTTGTTTGTTTATGTTTTTAGGGGGTGAATTTTTATTCAGAAAGTTACATTCTGTGGGCTTGGTAAAATTCAGCGTGTTCTAAGATCAATATATTATGTATTAAGCAGGCCTGGTCAGAGATTGTCTGCTGACTGTGGGCAGGTTGGTGGGGAGGTATCTGTGAGATTAGAAGGCAAGAAGGCTGTGAGAAACACTTGCTCTTATACCCAGCCAGCTGAATGCAGGTGAATTGGTTGCTTCCCACTTCAGTACCCTAACTCTCTCTTGCCTTGAGGTAGTCTCGTTATTAAGTGGAGAGCAGGAGAGGATTGTGTAAATAGTACTTCTCTGAAGCACTTTAGCAAAGTCAGTAGTGAGGATGAATGAGAGCTGAAGATGGTCTGATACATGACTGGTGTTACCAGAAGCCAGCTGTTCTGGCTCAGCTTAAAAAAATCTCTGATAGCTTCAAAAGTGGCATTACAATGCAGCGAAACAAGAGATATATGGCCAGGCCAGCAAAACCCTTAGGAGTTACGTACTTCAGTAAGCAAAATAAGACAGTGAATAAAACACACGTGCCACATAAGCTGTGGCATGGCATGGTGGTGAAGTCAGAGGCTAGAGGCAGAGGCAAAGTCTGGCAGTGTAGGCTCAGCCCCTGCCACAACTGCAAGCAGTTATAAGCTCCGGTCTGAGCTTTGCTTTCTCCTCCTGCAAGGGGTAATAACCTTGTAAAAATGTTTGCATTTTCCTTTATTAAGAAACAAAACAAAACCAAACCAAACAACAACAACAGCAACAAAACCAACCAACCAACCAACAACAAAAAAAAAAACACCAAAAAACACACTACAAAGTGGTCAAGTTTCCATGCATGTGTGTCTTTCTCAAGGCAGGTGTAAGAGCTGGCAACTGTGTGGTTGGCCTGGCTGGCTGGCTTGGTCCCTAGCCCTCCATCCTGGCCTTCTGAACCCCCCGCTCTCCCCTTTGCAGACTCTGTCACTGGGATGAGCTGTGTCAAGTGGTGGGATGGTTTCCTGCTAGGAATCATTTTAAATGAGAACTGGTTGTAGGACAATACGTTGAGGTAGTCAATCTCTGTTTCAAATTGTACTTATGTCCTTGCTTGCAGGCAGAGTATATCTGTCCTCCTCCCAATCCCTGTAGAACAGGACTCATATCTGAATACTGCCGTGCAATACTCCTACATCAAGAGGACCAATACAAAGAAATCTAATGAAGGAAACCAGTGGAGGAATGTCATGAGCACTCCTCATGCTCATGCAGGGGTACTTGGAAATAGAGAAGGCTTAGAGACTGTCACCTGATGTTGTTAACTCTACCAAAACCCAGGAGGCTCAGCAATTTGCATTTACAGGGTTGAGAAAGTGGAAACTGAACAATTAAAATAAGGCAATAGGAAGGAACAAAGACATGGCTGGACGCAGACAGGCAGCTGGAGGGATGCCCAGTCTCTGCAGCAGAATTGAGGTGGGGAGATTTCAGGTCTGCCTCAATACTGCTGCTTTCCCCATGCAAAATATCACTGTTTTTAGTGAGCTTAAAAGATACCGTGCTTCATCTAGTTGTTTGGAAAGAGATTTTACAGCACTTCTGACCAAGCTGAAATGAAAGCTAATAGGGTTGTACTTACTGCCCTATGAACCAGGCTTATGTTTCCCTCTCTCACCCTGCAGGGAATAAGACTTTGCATAATTTCCTGCATGAAATTAACATTTGGAAAATCAAGTGGAATAAATCAGAGCACCTTTGTGAGCTGCAGTGGAATGACATCTCTTCACACGATTGATGCGTCTGGCTTTTCACCCTTCTTGACATGGAAGGGAGGGACTGTTTATGTCTAACTCCTGACCTCCATCTCTGATTATGTTCTCAGCCACCTCTAAAGAAAACAAATATAAGTACTCCAGTGGCTGTTTATTATACAGGTCTGGTAGCTCTTAGGTTTTGAGCGTGAGAGTTGCTCTTTTCTGCTCCTATTTCATGCTCTGATGCCTTTCTCCTGCTCTGGCATCCAATGTCCTCCTGAGCTCTTTCTCTGGATCTTCTCTTAAGGAGTCACACACTTGACCTGTACGGAAACCACCTCCGATAAGCAGCTCAGCATGTGTTGGGAGCTGGGGCAGCCTGAATTGCTCCAATATGTGCTTTTCTAATGGCCAACATGGTGTGTATTACTACCAAATTCACAGATGGACTGGTATTAAGCACCCACAGACATCTCCTAGAGGAAAAAGTGTCATAATTCATTTTGTGGTTTTCACTGTTGTTAGTGAGTGCTATCTGTTTATGGGGAGTAGATCAGGGTAGCAGAGTGAAGGCACCAGTCTGAAGGAACTTTACATTAACCACACTGAAACCATTATCATATGAAAATAGGATGGGTTGATCATTTTCATTTTATAAAATTTCATGTTTGCAAACAGATTTTTTAACAAAACTGATCTTTTTGCTAAGATCATTACTTTGTGGAGGATTAGGAGAAAGAATGATTGGAAGCTCGTATTTCAAAATTAAAATTTTTACCTGAGAGCAGAAACCCGAGCTCCCAAATGACTTTGGGAGTTACAGGGTTCATAATAACCTCAGTGTCCATGGTGAGCTGAGCCACCACGGCCAGTTTGTATCTCCTGATGTCATTCTAGAATCGGTTATTCTCAATTCACATTGCTTCTTCTCTCCAAAATGTTTGAATCTGGTAGACTGTGGGAAACTGTTTCAAGACTCTGGTCCACAGAGCTGAGTGAGGGCGCAAAGCCATGGCTGTACAGGTCCTATGAGACATTGTAGTGACCTTTCTGATCTCAGGGATGGAGGGCTTGGAAAAAGATGTTTGGATTTTCTATTAGATGGTTTTTGAAACACCTGTAAAATTCCTATAAATAATCAACAGGATTTTGTAATCTATTATTCTTAGTTACTGATGAAGATCAATGATTTTTGTTACAGTGGAAATCTTACTGGTTTTGAGTGAGCTCCATGGTACATGTAAAGGTCAAATCCACAATTCTTTTTAAGGAAAGGAAAATTCATGTCTGTAGCTTTTGCTGTTTCCTGTACTGCAGAGATCTTGCACAGTTTCTCTTTTCAGCACTTACCTGTGTCAGAAATAATGTATGCCTATGCAAACAGAGTTATTTTTTGAGACAATAATTTTCAGCTAAAAACACTCTAGGGAATAAGATTAAAGGTAAGGGGCTAAAATTCTTCAGTGCTGTTGGGGGAGCCTCCTGTGTAGCTCTGAAGTGGCAGTCATTCAGACTTTTTGTTAGATTGATTGGGAATCTTCCATCAAATGTTTGTCCTTTTGCTGTCAGAAAAAAAAAAGATTCTCCAGAAAAATGAAGATATCCAAAGGGAATTTTCTATTTAGACCAAAGTATTTGGTTTCTCATTAAGCCATCAAAATGAAATATTGTGTCACCATTCAGATGAAATCACAATATTTCACTTTTTTAAATAAAGAACGAGTCATTTTGTTTTGTGTTTAGCACCAAAGTGGAGGTTTACCCTTGTGTGCCTCAGAGGAGGTATAATTCATGTTCCCAGTTTTCCTTATGGATATACTACAATTTACCTGGCACCTTTTGCTCTCTTCTAATATTAAACTGCCTGTTTTTTTTTTTTTTTTTTTTTTTTTTTTTTTTTTTTTTTTTCCTCTCAGCAATTGAATGAACTGAACTCTCTTAAATGCTAGGTTAGAGTTTTAAAGATTTTTTTATCACAGGAAGTTCTGTTAATTAGCCCTTCCCTTGATCTGGAATAAAATAAATAAATAAAATCAAACAATTGGAATTTCACAAAGGAGAGAAATTGTGGTTTCCCCTCAGCTCTGTGGCCTCCTTGTCACTGACTACCACTCAGTCCCTCTCTTACTCCCTTGGAAAGGGAAGAGAAATTGCTCCAAATTGAAGTGCTTTAGTGTGGTCACTGTTTCAGTTTGAATTCAGTCGCACTTAAAATAAGCCCAGGAGAGAGTTTGGCAGATACATAATGCGTTAAATGACACAAAAATGCAATTATTATGATATGGCATGCATTAACTGAGAATTTCTGAGGTAGGTAAAAAAGCAGTGGTCCTTAGAAATGGATTTTCCTAGAGCATAAATAGTAGGCAAGTGCCAGGAAAGTGAGACATATCTTTTAAATTTGTTTTAATGGTTAATTTTGGCTCTAAAAATAAAAATGCAGATTAATTACCTTTTAAAAGCACTTTAATAACACCACTATTTAACCTTTACAGGAACCCGGTGGAGCAGCTGAGTTTTAGTACTGCCAATTTAGAGATAATTAAGGAGCAGACCTGATAAAACTTCCTCACTTTGGGTACCTTCTACATTTTAGTGCCCACCTGGAGACTCCCAGCAGCTGAAAAGCCTCTGCATCCTCTGTTGATTTTGGGCTGATTTGTGGCACCTCAAAACATTTTGCACCCGAGGTTCCACCATGAACACCTGAGTCTGTGGGCATCCACAGTGATAAAATACTTCTGAAAACACACCCTTGTGTTGCTGGAGGCCATGCAGCATCAGGCAGGCAGCTGTCATATTATTGAACAGATTCAGGATACAGACATTTTTCCTGGCTTTCCACACCAAGTGATGTCCTTTATTTACCTTTTTATTGGCATTTTAAAATTAGTCCAGATGAAGATGAAAGACAGATGAAGAGTTAAGGTTTGATTTTTTAATTTTTGGAGCAGAAATCATTTTGAAGTGACCCTGCAGGAGAGCTGGATCAATCATTACTGTCCTGACTCTCCAAGCTGCACTCAGATGGGGTGGGCTATGTGACAGCTGAAGGCTGCATGAAGATACAAGATGAATGGTTTTGAGAGCAGAACCTGACTGATATCTTTAATGTCACTGTTCTCATATATAGTCACCGGTGGGTCAAATTCAACAACTTTCCCCCTAGGAGATCTCCAAAAGCCACCTGGGCACGGTCCTGGGCAGCCTGCTCTGGGTGGCCCTACTTGAGCAGGGGGTTGGAGCAGATGGCCTCCAAAGGTCCTTGCCAACAGCAACCATTCTGTGATTCTGTTATTCTGTGATTACATGATTCCTCTCTGCTACCACGTATCTTCTTCATCCCTTGGTCATAGCCACATTCCTTTACAAACCCTGCTCTCCCCCCCCTTCCTTGCACTGAATGAGGTTGTGGCTGGGGACAGGCAGTGGCACTGCTGCTCCATTTTGTGCAGGTATGGAGTCAGGTCGCTCCCTGCTAGACACAGAGAAATCAGCACTGAGGGTGGCCAAAGGTCCAGTGCCTGCACTCCCACCCTGACCACCTCCAATTGAATGGGGTGGATGCATTCAGCAAAGCCAGCCCACTGGTTGACACAGGCACAGTAGCATCCATACCTCTTAGGACAGAGGAGAACAGTTTCATTACTTGGGGTGTTTGACACTGCTAGAAATACTGTAGCATGTGCTTTGCTTGTGCAGCCTTCCGATGGCTTTCCTGTAGCGCAGAGTCCTGTGCTCTTCACCAGAAATGAAGTCTGAGGTTTGTGTAGACTTGTTATAGTGTATTCACGGGCCGGATAGACTTTGCAGGGAACAATAAGGACCAAGGTCTTGTGTTAGGACATTCCTTGGCTTGACTTCAAGGGGTACAAACATTACAGCTGTCATCAGTAGGAAGGCTGTGCTTTCCTGTAGGTTCTGGGGCAGTTGTTGGTCCCAAGGTAGCAAAAATAGAGGGGGGAAAAAGGCCAAAGGGACTAGCAGCATTTAAAAATTGCTTTATCAGATGTACTGTTCTTACAGAAAAGACAGTAGGGATGGAAAAAGCTTGAAAGCATACAGGCAAAGGAGCAAGTATGGGAAAATATGTGCACATCCCTGCCACAGACTAATTAGAGAAGGAAAGTATTTTAGATCAATGGATAAAGCACTTGTTCGTGTGGATGACAGAAGTTTAGCTCTGGGAGGAAACAAACCATTTGTCAAATCTACACATTTCTTCAGTTAAGAAATAAATAAAGTGAACTGTTGGAACAGGGAAACAGAAACTTTCCTGTTTAAGGTCCACACAGTTTAGTCACTACTGCTGGCAATGACCAGCACCAAATGCCTGAAAGAAAGCTGCAAAATACAGCTTAGTACAGGGCTATGAAATAAATTACAAGGCTGGTTTCTTCTTAACCATCACCAGTCAGAAGCTGGCTTATGCCTTTCTTGACATGAAGGGTTTATTCCCAATTTCTGGTGTTTCCAGCTCTCACAGTATATTGTCTCCTTCTTGAAGCCCTGACCATTCACTTCTGTGAACATCTCAGCTTCCATTAAAACATTTAAACAAATGAACAAAACAAAGGCAAAAAAAAAAGAGAAAGAGAGAGAAAGAAGCCTTCCCATTTGAGGGAGAAAACTTGACAAGAGATTTCAAAGGCTGATGTATTCAATGAAGACTGGACAAATCCATAGGAAAGAAATGCACTGTGTGTTACTAATTACACAGAAACCACTTCTAGCACAGCAAATGTCTCCACTTGAAAACAGCTGGAGACTGGAAGAATATGAGAGGAGTATATCACATGTTCTTGTCCTGTTCTTACTCTTCCCTTGGGATCTGCCTACAACAGCTGTTGAAGATGGGACTGAATGGACTTTTGGTCTGATGCAGAATGGCCATTCATATAGTAAGTAAATAACATGTATATTTTGAAAAAAAAAAACACACACCCAAGTTCATAACACTAAAGCAAGAATGTCAAACAATTTGTGTTTCATCTCATAAGCCAGTTTTGGTATATATTCTGGAAAAGCTGTGCACTTTTCCCCCAACATTTAGGACTGAACACCTCTCTCAAAAATTTCAGGTATTTAATTAGTCAATACTGAAATGCTGGGCATTCTTTTAGCTTTGGAATGGTAGTGAACTTTAATAATAACTAGAATGTGGTGCATTTTCAGAGACATTACCAGTTCTTTTTAAAAATAAGAACTTATGAGGACAGATTTGTTTTAGCAACAATTACAAATAATCATTTAATTAATTTATTTATTTATGAAGGGGAAAAACCAAAACCAAAAACAAAACTGTTACCAAGAAATGATTACTTTTACTGCAAGACTGACACTACAGCACAAATTTACATTCTTCACCATGTGGTTTCACTCTGGAACTGGAACTTGCAGGAGCTGAGGAGATCCTCAATGGTCTCCTACTGGACCAAGGCCTTAGCTGAGGGGATTCACAGTGTGTTAAATAGGCAGCATGGGGCAAGGGCCTGTGGGCTTCTGCAGAGATGCAAATTTTGAGGCAAAAGGCTGACGCAAAGACTGTGCGAGAGGAAGTGAGCCCGCTGGCTACTCATGATAAAAAAAAAAAAAGACATTCAGAATTTCTGCATGGCAGCACAAAAAATGTTTTAAGGGCATAGATAGCATCTTCAGGGATGTTTCATTTTTAGCTTGAAAACTTTAATATGGGTAATTAATTTCAGTTGGGATGTGCAGCATAAACAGGCAGAAGCCTGCTGGTGAAATTAATTATCCACCCTAGGAAGGGACAAGGTGTGTGTGAGGATGCTCAGCCTGGGAAAGGGGAGTTTGCCGTCTGGAACTGGCTGAAAACAAGGCATAACCTGAGTTCTGTGTGGAGTGCAAGAGGTGCATGATGCACTCTTGTGATGCACGGGATGAAGAAGGCTATGCATAGTTCCATGTGGTGTAGCTCGTTACAGCAGGGACAGAGCCCCGGCTGTGTCACAGTATAAACAATGGTAAAAAGCATTAACTAGAAAGGAAGAGCTGAAGTCTTTGAAACACTCTGTAGGATCTTCTGTCCAGGCTGAACCCTGTAATCCACGGACAGGAGGGAGGCACGAGAACAAGCTTAGCCTGGCTGACACAGAAGCAGCTCTCCTTGGCTGGAAGTTAAACAAACCCTACCAGCCCCTTACAGTGATGAAACCTACAGGTCTCTTCCCAGCTATGCTTTGATTAAGTACCTTGCAGGTAAAGCAATGGGAAATTACAGAGGCAAAGATGCTTAATTTTACAGCTTGACACAACCTTATTGTTACAAACCTGTCTGAAGCATCCTGGGTAGCGCAGGCTGTGCAGTCCTGCTGGTGCAGTCCCACTACCATGCAGCTCTGGAAACGCTGCAGATACTGCAATGGGGAGAAAGCTGGGGTGACCTACATGTACACTCTCCCTCTCCAGAGCTAGCATATCCTTCAGGTCAGCCTCCGTCTTTTACTTTGGGGGTTTGTGTGTTTGCGTATGTCTGTGCCTGTGAAAAAGAGACCGAGAGGGAGGGGAAGCTGTTCATTTTTTTTGTGTCCCTTAATTAGCAGCATTGTTACCATGGCTCTGAGAAGAATTCAGCTATCATGGAGGTGGCTGTCACCATTCCCCCGTGACAAAATTTGCAGGAGACCAATATACCTTCTTCACTGTAAGGGTGGTGAGGTATTGGAACAGGTTGCCCAGAGAAGCTGTGGATGCCCCATCCCTGGAGGTGCTCAAGGCCAGGCTGGATGGGGCTTTGGGCAACCTGGTCTGGTGGGAGGTGTCCCTGCCCGTGGCAGGGGGGTTGGAACCAGGTGGTCTTTAAGGTCCCTTCCAACTCAAGCCATTCTATGATAATATAGTCAGTTCTATGACTGAGTTAGAGGTCAGAGTGGGAGGGAGAAGACCTACATGTAATCTCTGCCCATTAGAGAAGACAAAACAAAATGCTCACGAGTCACTGCTCAACACATGCCTCTGTCTGTTCTTCTGGGCTCTCTACTTCAGACTCTCCCAGCTGGGATCTAAACCCACCTTTGTTTGTGCTTCAGTCCTGAGTCTGCACCCTTCTCCTGGGCAATCAGACATGCAGCACTTCGTTTCATGGTTGGTCTGTTTCTTAACTGAGAAAAAAAAGAAAAAGAGAGGGAGATGATGTTCTCCTGGCTACACCATCTGCAGCAGAGAGGCATAGTGCTGACTCCCAGATGAGCAGTGCAGGCATTACAGGTGATGAGGCCCTCCCACAGCTTTCCAACATGAGCAGGGCTTGTGCTTCACAGCTCTATTTGTGTTTGCACTATCTACATAAGCATCTGTCCCTGCATCCCATGACCTGCTGGTGCCCTCTACCAGGTTTTCTTTGCCTACACCATTCAAATTGCAAGGGATTCAGAGAGATGGGCAGAAGACAAGCTAAGCTGCCATGAAGGCACAGTCTCCATGAAATTTATTTAGGTGCTGTCCTTGAAGGCACAAAGGTAGGGGAAAGGAGCAGAAGGAGATTACTGACTTTTCTACATGCCAGCACCCTCCCCTAGTGAATGAGTTTGTGTGAGCACCTGTGAAGGCAACCTACAAAGAGCAACAATTAACACTGAGCTGGAGTAGCCAGTGGCCTTCCCTTCCCTGGAGGTGACTTAATTCAGCAGGGGCTGTTTGTACATTCTGGATGGGTACCTTGTCTTAGCAAACACAGGATACACAGTCTGTTCATGTGCTGCCACTTTCCTTACCATCTGTGAGAATGCTATTGTCCACAGGCCGATCCAATCTCTTCATCATTGTAGACTGGAAATGACCGGAGGACCCCATTGCCACTGATGTTAGAGAAGAATAAAGCACATAATGGACTTTTTTTGTGCATCGTTTTGTTTATAAGCCAGCTGTAAGAGGAAATGTCATTTAGGCCTCACTTTTGAGACAAAAGATTTTTTCCTGCCTAATTGAAAGCATTAAAATCTGCCAAATCTAGCCATTAAAACTTTACATGTAAATTCAAGCCATAAACTTACCCAAACACTTAAAGCTTAAGTAAATTTGCAGTAAGATGTACATAGATTTATTCCACATATGGCTCCCCTATGGGAGTTTCACAGCTAAATCCCTGTGCATCTTACATCTTCTTATTGTAAATACGTACACTAATGATGCATAGAAATGGCTTTCACAATCATGACTCGCCAGTAATTTTTGTTTGCATTACTTTTTACATTGTAATATAAAAAATCAGCGGTGATTTAATATTGAGGAATTCTAACCACTTTGTTATGGCCCTCTACTGAGGAGAAACTACCACAGAGATCTGCAAACAATGGTTTTATTTGCCCAGCCACTGCATCTCACCTACTTGCATATCAGTAATAGTCCATCTGCTGCTGACAGTCTGTTCCCAACATAGTAATTTAACAAGTAATAGTATTATAGTAATGTAACATATCACAACAAACCATCCCGTAAAGAACACAAAAGGTTTGCCAGGGTAGGTTTGAAAATACTTGTTCTGTGCATTATCTTTTTTCGCCAGTGTCATTATGTTGGGAATGAGGCTTATGTGAATAATTGCTTGATGCTTGATCAGAAAAGTTAATATTTATTCAGGGGAATGGCCTATATGGAAGAAGATCAATGCAACTGGACACACATCTGCCATCAGAAGAGGGATTTAATATTTTGTGGGGGATGGCAGTAATTTTTTCCTGAGAGTTATGACTGATTTTGTTCCATTTTTCCCTTCTAAAACCAAGGGTAAAAATCAGTATTGTACATCTGGACTTAGCAGTGGGATACCTATTGTTGTGATGAGAAGGTACAAGACTATGTGATCCTAATCCACACTACTGGACTTTTCCTTCTAAGATGCACTGAGAACCTGTTTTTCTCAGACGTGTTTGATGTGCCTTTCCTCTAAAGGGGAATGAGACAGAAAGAGCAGTGGCAGGTGACAGAGAGAAAAGTGTCTGTGCCGGATAAGAGGCAAGGACTGCTGAACCCCTAAAGATGATGAGAAGATCTGCTGAACCCTGTTGAGACCTGTATTCTCTCTGCAGTTAAATAATGCATTAGGAATATGCAGCCTTCAGGCACAGAGTTATGTGTCCATATTAGTGCTCAAATTTTATTTAATTTGTACAAAGGCTTGCATCTGCAGAAGTGTGCATATCTTATGATTTATTTAGGGATTCTATGTATTTATTTATTTATTTATTTTGGATTCATGCTACTGGGTTTATTCCTCCAAGAAATTATGCTAATGTCATTCTGGTTATAACACAGTTTAGTTGTTAAAATGGAAGCACTGAACTATATGCTTGATGGGTACTCTTGTTTATGTATAACAGTCAAAACTTCTGTAAGTGATAGACCTTTAAATATTCATGAATGCCCTCCAGTTACTACACCATTCCTGTAATCAATATTACCTTATCCTTCAGGTCCATGGTTTAGTCCAAGCGCAAATGATCAGAAGCCTTTGAATCTTTCCTCTTTGTCCTCATGGATGCCATTTAGACAGTGTGAAAGTTGGTCAGATCGGTCAGACATGCGTCCCAAACCAGGTTGTGAGGATACAGGGTCTTGTATTAAATAAATAAATAAATACAGACACACTGAAACAAAATGAAAATTAAAGTAGGGGGAAAAGGAGAGGAGAGGAGAGGAGAGGAGAGGAGAGGAGAGGGCAAGGGCTAGGGCAAGGGCAAGGGCAAGGGCAAGGGCAAGGGCTAGGGCAAGGGCAAGGGCAAGGCAGGAATAGAAAACCAGCACTGCAGTCATCTGTTCCTTCTGATCAGGGTTTCAGGACAGAGGAGGAATTAGGCTGAGACCCTATGACCTGTAATGCTGGATGAGATACCGCTGAATCATGCAGTAATGTGAATTTGATGTGGGTCAGGCATGGGTGCATAGCAGCATTTCTGTCCAGAAAGACAATGCACATCATAGGAAGTTCATGCTGGCTTTCTACCAGCTCTGGCAGGACTGATGATTCCTGCTCAGAAGCACAGCATGGCGTGAATACATGCCATGGTGTGAAGTCTGTCGGCATGAACATGACCCCTTGATGTTGTTTCAGAAGATCTGAGTTCATTGAGTGCATTTATATTAGATCAGCGCTTTGCATTATGTGGCCATGGCAGTTCTCCTTCTACATTAGTAGCCCTGAAGTCAGATCTACTGTGTAGTCAAACCATGGCTTGAATTGGCATAGGAAGAAAAGTTGTTTAAGGTCATGATTGTGGCAGATTGCTGGATCTGTCTTGAGCAGCTTGTGTAACTGCTCCCCAAGCTCTACTGGCTCTAAGCATTGTGGTATCTGGGTCTGTTACAGGATTTGTTTCTGAAAAGGGGAAAATAGATCAAGAAGTACAAAGTGAGCGTGTTTACACAGGTTGCCCTTCTTGTACTAACACTTCATCCAGCTATAGCATGTGGTGAGGTTGTGGTTCAAGCAGGTTCTGCTCTCCAAGACCACATTTGATAAAGCAGAGAGTTCTATTTCAGAAACACTTCTGTCTTTAAAGAGAAAGCATTATTCATTAAAACCAAACTCACTGCTGTTGAGATGGAGCTTTCCTGGGACTTAATTATATCAGGTTTAAAAGGACAACAGCCAAGGATGTTAGGCTTTCCCTCCCATGAGAAAAAGTTCCATTTCCATAATTTTAATGTCCCTTTAAAATTAAGGTCTGGGAGAAAGACTTTGGAATAATAATTTTCCGTCTGGGAATTATAAATTAGTATATCCAAATCCTTGCATAAGTAATGGAGGAAAATGGGTCAAAAAGTTCATAAATGGTTCTACTCTCCCATAAGGGCAGAGGACACTGGCTCCCTAGCTTTTGTCTAATTTCTTCAGGGCAGAGGTCTTTCAGTCTAGGCAGTCACTAGCCCTTCTTTGCAGAATGCAGAACTTCAGGGTGACCAGGGAAAGTAATTACTAAAATATTTGAAGGCAGGCTACAATATTGGGCATGCCATCATGGGTATGTTTTTGGTAATATTTTTTCCACACACAGATATTTTTCCAATTAATATCAGTAGCTTCATTTTGCCACCTCTGTCTGGATATATAACATGTACTAAAGATTCAAGGCTTATCCCTCAGAGTTACTTCCTTCCTGCACCAAACACAGCATGAAAGCAGGCCCCTATCTTGAAAAGTAATTTGCATCTATACAGCTGTAGAATAAGCTCCTTATTTAGTAGCAAAAATATCTTGAAATATCCCCAAAGTACATATTCTTTATTATTTTGGCAGAAAATCACTAAAATGACTTTAGACTTCAAGCAGGACCAGTGTAGCAGATGTCTTCTAGTCATGCACCAGTGTTTAAGTTCAGAAACTTAATGTACCACGTGAAAAGAGCAGTGGGAAGTGCTGGTGTCAGAAAGCGTGGACTGGTACAGGCTGATGAATATAATTCCTACAGGTCTGTGCTGAAAGCTGTAATTAAGGTTAAGGATCCTCTGATCAGCCTGGATATATATTACGTGCAGGCGAATCAAACACCAGGTCCGGCAAGGAGTCATTCTCTTATTTTGCTAAAGAAAGGTCATATATATTGGGAACCCTTCCAGGATGGTATAAATCCATTCATCTTGCAGTTTACAATCAGCTAGTCCTATGTGATTTTAAAAGTGCAGTGCAGCAAGGTCTTAGGACTAAGGAGTTCTAGTACACAACCCATTGATTAAACCAGCTCCCTTTAATGTAGACAGGACCACTTTTAGTATCTTTGAAAATTCATTTTGAAATGACTGACTTAAAAAAATCTGTATTAAAAAACAAACAAACAAACAAACAAAACCCCACAGACCTCCTTTGTCACTTTGTGGAGAAAAAATGACAGCGAAGACTGATTTAAAATGCAAATAGGAAATGTGCTCTACAGGACTCATGACCTCTTCTGTGTAGATGCTGGTGGAACTTAAGGGGAGACTTTTTCTACTTTAAAAGTTGACACTTAAATAAAACTATCTAAATTGGTCACTTAATAAAGTGCTTTATCTTTTCTTTTTCTTTTTTTTTTTTCCCCCTCCCAAAGAGGCAAGGAAATGAAAAAAAAAACACCCCAAACCAACAAACAAAAGCCACCAAACACATCTTAAACATCTGCAGTTCTATAACATCTGGAAATATGCATATATTTCACTCCCAGCATTTCGTAGAGTAATAGCATTCTGTAGTGAAAAACAAACAAACAAACAAACAGAAAAATGCAATTGTTCTTATTTAGTACAATGTTGCACATGGTCACTTTTTAAAGAAAAATGATGTGATGCCATTTCAGTCAGGCTGTGGACAGCTGCTGCTTCCATGTTGAACTCTGCTGTGGGAAAAATATGCTTACCCTAGCTTGCCCTCAGTTTCTTGTCTCTACCCTGCAGTTAGAGGCTATTGCTCTATTATCTGCCAGCACAGGCCCTTGTGAACACTCCCTAGCTTGCGTCAGTCCAGGAGGGACTGGTTAGCTTAAAGAAATCAAGTGGCAGGTGTTTGTTCATAGAGGTCATTTTAAATAAATTGCTTAGGGAGCAATCAGACAAGCAGCTCTGCTAACAGATAAGAAAAAAACGGACATGAGCAGGGGCGATGACCTTACCACCAGCACAGCTGTTTGAAAGCAAATGTTTGTCTACACTATATGGGGTAGATGACAGGTTACCTTACCTGACTACAGTATAAATTGGATGTGAAATGGTGTGAATGGGGAAAAGAGAAAAGCTTGTTGTTGTAGTCTAAGTAATATAAATTCACTAGAAGTATTCACTCAAGTATTTGCCACATGCGTAGTTATGTGAAACTTTACAGATTTTTCATTTTCTCTCTCTTTTTTTTTTTTACAGAAGAGTTTTGCTTAAGTGATTGATCATGATAAAACATGTTTCAGTGGTTTCACATAGGTACTATTAAGCATGACTTCCCAAATTTTGATGATAAATGGCATCTTGATAAAGAGTATTCAAGATTATACGCAGTGAGGAAACTTTCCATTGATCCAAGTCCCTTTAATGAAACTCAGTTGAAGTCAGAAGAGATAAGACAACAAAGAATATGACATTTGCTGTGTTTTACAGGAAATGTAAGCAATCCCAAAGACAAAAGACGGAATGTCAATAGGCACATTTGACTAGTTCAGAGAATGGTGCAGGAGAAACACAATTGTGTGTGGAAAATTTAACCATCTGCTTCAACTCTTGGATCTTAGATTGCCCCTTTTGATGCACCTCTATCTCATAAGTTGAATGTGCCTGGTGCTGAGACCAACCAGCACAGAAAGGTCCATGTCTGTGTTGTTACATGCTCTCTTATTCTCTAAAACTCTTGTTGTTGTTGTTGTTTTCTAGAGTGGTCCCTGTCTCTTTCCCAGTGAATGTTTGGGATAGTACTAGCTGGTCCAAGCTTCAATTGTACAAGGGGCAACTCTACCCCAGCCTGGTAGAGGTGCTTGTGTTGTGGTGTCCAGAAATATCTTGCATGGTTTAATAAACTAGCATAGATTTCACTGGGTGTTTCATGGGGCCAGCCAGCATTTGTGGCAGTGCTTTACCATAGGCCATTCTTATTTGGACTATATGGCATGACACCTGATGCCTGGGAGTTTACCATTTTGCATGAAATTACGGATGTCCGTAACATTATCTGGAAGCGAGGCAGGGCTGGTTTCCGGAGCTACAACTAGAAAGGATATCTGTACATACCTTGTTATGCTTGGTGTGGAATCTCAGCACTCCACAAAAGCCTTGAGGGAAAGATTCTGCATCCTTCCTCATTTTCTCTAGAGGAAGGGTCTGAAAGCCCTTAGAACCATTACTGTGATACTGACAGTACTTTACATTGTTCTTTTGCCGCTGATACTTTGAATGAATTAGGAACTAGATCCCCACATCAACCTCCTTTTGAAGTAACTGGTAATGAGCCAATTTAGTTATTATTATCCCTAAGAACCTCACTGACCTCTGTGATAACTCCTATGACACTGCACTTCAAAATAAATAAATAAATAAATAAATAAATAAATAAATAAATTACCAGAATAGATAGCCAACTAGTAAACGGCAGGGCTGAAGAAACCTTGGTGAGTGATAACTGCTGGCAAAAGAACCACCTAGGGTGGTCTATAGATTGCTGCCAGGGTTTGCCCTCCTGATAACTCAGAACCATTTAAAGAACTGGCATGGATAAATTCTGCCATCATTGTCTAGTTTTTTGAAGCTGTGATTTCTGTTATCTCAAACATGCCGAAGGATATAGCACATGTTCAGTTCCATTTTATGAAAAATCAAATGATAAAGAAGTTTCGGATCTGACGCCTTAATAAGATCAAGTACTTCAAAAACAAAACTATTTTTCTCCTCAGGTATTCAAAAAGATTTTCCTCCAAAGAAACTCCTTTGTTCCTGTGTTTTAGTGTATAGAAAACAAGTGGTACTAAGGCTTGCTACCCATATTCACACAAATTCCATCTTGCTAGAAATCAAAGTACTACAGAAGAGGTGGAAGCTTAAAACTATCTATTCTCCTAGCATTAAAAGATGTCTTTTGTATTCAATTTCAACAGCTCTGTATGTGAGAAACAAAAGAATCTATTTCTAAAAAATTATTCCCTATCAAAGTATAATTATAAACCAATTAAACCCTCCAGAAACTTGCTTTTTGCCTGTAAGAATTAACAACCCACAAAGATCTTCCACAAAGAAAAAAACTTGAAAGCCTTTATATATATATATATATATATATATATATATACACGCACACATACACATAAAACTTTAAATGATATTGCCTGGTTAACTAATCTGCCAGATGCATTAAATGTAATTTCAATTGCAGTCACAACTTCCGCAAGACAATAAAAGTGAACCAGTTCATTGAACTGAACAACAAAATCCTAAGTGAAAACATGCCTGGGGCAAAGGTAATTTATTTTATAACAATTTTTAAGTGTATGTGTTCAGTGCCAAAATTACCCATCTGCATTTTTCTATCAGTGTCTTCCTGGGTCCATTTTGAAAACTATTCCTAAGCTAAATATGATTTTATTTTATTTTTAAAATTAAAACAATATGGCAGTTCTGGTTATTTAGAAAAATGTCTTTTGGTCAATATTATCAGGCAATGGGAAGTCAACACAAAGTATAGCAAACAAATCCTGGGTACAATTGATTAAGTCTCAGGTAGATTTTTTGAACAGCTCCATGGATCAATAGGATCTAAACTAAAAAAGATGAAGCCCAGGAAGATCTCAGAAATCCTCTGAATACACAGCACTTGATGGTCACATCATCTTTTGATTCAGCAAACTTCTCCAGTTGTTTATTTTCTACAGTTACATGAGATCTGTTCTGTATGTGTGTATGGAGTCATGGTGGTAGGGGTGGGGTGTTCATCACTCAGCATGCTTATTTACTTACTTATTTGTGTCCAGTCTCTGCAAAACAGGTTGAGAGGAATTTACAACTTCTCCAGATGATTCCACTGTGCAGATATGAAGTAAGTGCCACCACTTCAGCTTTTCCCAGCTTTCAAAGTAGTGCTCAAAAAATGGAGCGCACATACAGTCTTCTGGCTGATTTTGATACGACTCACATAGATACATACCAATGGCACTTGGACAGCACCTCATAGACCCAAATGTTCTGTTTCTGTCTGAACCTGTAGAGGGGTAAACCCCTTCTTATCTATTGTTCTTCAGAAGTGTGATAGGTTATAAATGAGGCACTGAAATGAGTAAAGGATCTTCCATGCAGGGGCTAATATAAGTACCTCCCTGCATTTGCATAAAATACCAGATAGATAATCAAATGAAAGGAGGGCTTTGTTAAAAATTTCAGACACCCACAGGTAGCATGTGTATTACGCAAGTGTGCCACACATGCATGTGAAAGGCAGTTTTGCTGTGTTTGCTGCACATGCATAATAAACCTCACTCAAGCTGACACTGAATTTATGGGAAATCTGCCTTAAAACACTGTTGAATTAAAGCAACGTACAAAGCCATCGGATTCTCATTAACAACATAACCCACTGATACTGTGGCACCAAAGACATTGACCGAAGGACAGGATAATGCTATGCTGCAGGTCTGGACCTGACAGTAGGTCCATGCTGCTGCCTGAATTTCAGGTATCCCAAAAGGTTGGTGGGGAAGAGGAAGAGGAAACTCAGAAATTTGGCACAACTAAGAGGTCTTGGTGTTATTCTGATCCTGACTTTAAAAAAGTGGAGAATGTTTCTTGTTTGAGGCAAAGTGTGGTTCAGCAGAGTCCCCTGAAATCTACTCTATGGATGTGAGGCAGGGAAGTTACATGTAGGTGAAAAGTTTTAAGAGGTTTTATCTCCCCTTGAAGTAGTACTATGAGCAATCACACAGTTACGTTGTATGTCAGAGTGTCTATCAGTCTTCCCTTCACACTGATTTCCAGTCTGCACTTTCCACCCAAAAAGCTGGGAGAATTGTCAGTGGGACCCTCTCCTCTCTTCTCCTTTCTGTAATGTCCGCAGTCTGCCGCAGTGCTTGAAGTTATTTTTTACAGGGCTTTCTACAGCAGATGTTCTCAGCATTTTGCTTTCACTGACATTTTTCACTGCAAAGGGCAAGCTGTATCAATGAGGGCTGTCTCTGTCTAGGGTAAGAAAACCCCTCACACCAAAAAGATCACCCTGTCTCCTTCCAGATGTGGTGTTCTGTGTGATGAGAGAGCTGGTGAATTTAGATTGTACCCATTTTTACCCTTGCACTGCTAATGTATCAATTGACAGCGTTTACTGCCTCTGTTTGCTATATTTGTCATTTGCAACCTTTGTCTTCCCCTGCAGGGCAGCATGTGAACCTTATCTCCACCACAATCATCACCAAATCAAACTGATGCTTCATTTTGTCAAATATGTTTGAGGTTTTCATCAACTGCTGGCTTCCTGTCTGGCTTTTTCCAGGAGAGAATATGGTAAAAAGAACTGGACAATGTTGTGAATACAATTTCTCTTCTGTGAATAATTTTTGTTCATCTTGGTCCCTTTCCTGCTTCAGTGGATTATCTGCACTGCTGGCAATAAGAAATAATAAAGCTCATAGGACCATATCTGGTTATTGCCCCTGGTTCTTGTTGAGTAATGGAAGACTCTTAGAAGTTGTTTGTTACTAACAAGTCTCTTCCTCCTTCTGTGAGTTACTGCTTTTTCTTTCTCTTGTCTTGTTTTTCTTCCTCTGCGGAGTACTTTTGCTTTTCACTAGCCTGGGTGCATTTTCAGCAATGTTTTTTCTTTTGTAAGAAGCCCAGCCAATGCTGCTCCTCCACACCCTGCCTCCCCTCCCAGGGACACCAGGTGAGATCATGCTTCCACACATTCATATTAGGCAGAAGCATTTTCCCAAAGATTATGCACCAGATAAATCTCTCAATTTCAGCACATGGTTTATTGCTGAATATATTGTCTGCCTACACATGCAGGAACAGATAACTAGTGATTTATATTTTCATAATGACTACTGCAGTGATTCATTTACTCCACGGTATATTGATGTCAGGGCGAATCACTCATATAAAAGGGGAGAGAGATCAAGGAATGGATGACAATACAGAGCAACAAAAAAGACAAAAGGCTAAAAAAAAACTGGCTTTACCTGAATGCTTCCCATGACCTGAGGAAAGTTTTGGCAAAAGACTTCTGTCGTTCCTGCTGCTTTTTGTCACCTTCTCCTTGTTTTGCTTTCTGGATTTGCTGCTCCACACAAGGATGTTGCTCATGCCCAGCAGAGCCCAACCTTCTTCCCCCGGGAGGTTGCTTCAAGTGCCAGCATAGCATGGAGTTTGGAGTTGTGCAACGTGCTCAGTGAAGTTCCCGCTTCAGAAGTATCTCTGGTCAGGGCAACTCCTGACCCCTGAGCAGAAAGCTAAAGGGACTTAGGGGAGTCGCTAACTGCAGGCATGTGGCTTGCCAAGTTGGCTTAGCTCAGAGCTGTGCTACAGGTCACTTCGGAATAAGTTGTTGGTAATGTTACCATGCATGTGAACAACATGCTTTAAATTTTAACAGTCCACGTGAAGTCTTCTTCGGGGTTGAAAATTTGCTATATATTTTACAGGTGCATTTTACACAGCATCAAATGCTTCTTATTCTTGAGTTATATCAAGTGGTTGTTTTTCTCCAGATACTTTAAGTAACAAATATTTTCATGTTGGACATATGTTTAGCATTACTTGTGATTTCTTTCCATTCCTAAAGAAACCATGATGAGTTTAGCCATTTCAAATGCGTTATTTGGGGTGTTTCTGTAGATAGATATGTTGTAAGACCTCTAAAAAGTCTACCACAGAAAGGCACTATTAAGGTACTTAGGACATTCTGCAAAAAAGGCAGATAACAGACACATCTACCACAAAAATATTAGTTAAAGCTGGTATTGCCATATATTTCATTAGTGTTATTTACAAGAGTAGCTAATTTGATGCTGATCAGCTGTAGGCTGATAACTACATGAATTCTTGTGCAAGTGTGTGCACACAGGTATGCATCAGGACTGGAAAATCCTGTATGTGTCAGGGAGTCAGAAGACAGCCACTTCTCCAAATAAAGGAAAACACACAGCAGATGCTCAAAAATTAAAATGTTGATAAATACCTGTTATGCATACTGAATGATTAATTGAAAAACTCTTGGCAATAATAACATTTGTGAACACTAAATGGATTCACCAGTACTTTGCAAATAAAAAAAGAGGCTAAGCTTGTGAATAAATTGTTCAGTGTTTCTACTTTTAACTCTGGAATATTTGTTGACGGTTTTGTTGAAATCAGAGAGGGTATTTATGTGTTAATACTGAATAGTTTAAAGAAGAGAGAACATCAAAACGGTATATTCTGAAAGAATCTCCTATCATTAGTAGAAATAGTGATTTTCTCCCAATACTTTCATAACTGCCTCCTTTATTTTATTATTATTATTATTTTTTGTTTCACATGGTCTGAGATTTGTTCTGATTCAGAAATACTTAGTGAAAGAAAGCATGTCACAGCCTGACTTTGTTAATTTTTATTCCAAAGGAAAATGCATCTTTTAGTCAATATAAAGCTATTGAATTAATGGAAATGTTTGGTGAGTGATTTTTGGTCAATATGAAATATTTCCTTTAAGCATTTTCAAAAGGAATTGTCTTGGGTTTTCTCATTTAATATTCCTTTTTGAAATGGATTTTTCCAACATTTAAAAAGGAAATTAAAGAAAAAAAACATGTTGGTTGAGTGGAAGGAAAAATTACAAAGCATAAATTCTCCCATCAGGTTGACCAAAGACAGTTAATTTCTTATTTTTATTTTTTTGCCAGCAAGCCATCTCATCTGTTATTCACCTATCTTTAGTTACCTCAGCCATATAATAAGGAGGCTGACTGTTTGCCTCTCAAATTACTGAGCTTGTTTTATGCCTGCTGGCAAGAATGTGGGGGACAGGTTTCATGTTTATCAACTTGCCACGTTGCACAACAGCAGATGTAGTCTTGATAGCAGACTGGGGAATGCTTTTTGCAGGAAGTCAGGCAGGTTTTGCACCACTATCTTGTCCTGGAAGATTTTCCTGAGGAAGAGATCCGTATTGCTGTCATCAAAGCTTCCCCTAATGAAGCCAACATACTCCCCTGACTTGCATCAGAAACACCTTGGGGCAGGGCTGCTGCAGGTCTCTGGCAGATGATAGTTTGTTCTTGCCTGCATCCAGCTCTTCCCAGGCTTTCCATTGCTGGGCTCCGAATCTTGTCTATCCAAAGGACAAACTAGATGTATTATGTGAGTTCACGCAATTACCTGTTAAAGCAAAAGTAGGCAACAGCAGACAATAATCGTGAGCTTTTTCTGCTGCGTCTAGCCAACCACTCTTTGTCTGCTGTGCTAGAATTTGAGTTTCCTTGTCTTTCTCTCATTTGATGAGTTACAGGACACAGGTAAGAAGTAGGAGGGGTTCCAGCAAAACAGCATAATAAGTGGTGTTTGTTATTGTGCTGTCAGAGCTGGAAGGTGCAAGAAAGAAAATAGCACTGGGAACAGCTAAGTAGTGACTTTCAGCCTTCCAGAAAACAAAGCAAGAATTGCTCAGACCAAACTAAAACAAACAAACAAACAAAAAAAATCAAAACAGATATAGTATTTTTAAAACCTGTGGATTGCCCTCACAGGTCCTAAGAGCACTTTCACTTGTGCAGCAAGAATTGAGCACAATATTGTTTCTGTAAGAAAGGAGGGTTAAATGAGTTTTAAATAGCTTACAGACAAGCACAAATAAGTAAAGGGCCCTCCTCAGGAACCACTGACGCGTGGAACTGGAATCCCCTAAATCACCTTTTGCTCACACTTCTTACTGTGTTGCCTCCTTCAGTAATGGGAGCACAGGGAGGGGACGGCACGGATGAATCTGATGCAGTACGGAGCTTACATGTGCAAACAGAAATGAATCGACAGGACTTGGCAATACTATAAGCAAATCCAAATCCCAAAGCCTGAAATGGGGCCCCTCTAGTATGCTTGTTTCCTGAACATTATCTCCTTCCCCCTCCAATCAGCAGCTGACAAGGACCAATAAATGCCAGTGTAACAGCTCTTTGGAGAGATGTATTGGCATCATTTTGCCTGTGGGAACTAGATGGAATTGCAGCATATCTGGACTGTTTATTTTCCCTACTTTTAAATATTCATATGAATACTTCTGAAGTTTTCTTTTGTCCATTGCCTTGAATGAAAGATAGCAAAAGTCATTTGGTGCTAATAATTCTGCCAAGAAAAAATAGTTTCCTTTTAGCCAGGATTCTGTTGTTTATAAAGTGGCTGACAGAGAAGCACATCCGTCTGTGAAATGTAGAAAAAGGCCATCTCCATTCTAAAGGGAATTTTCCCCTCTCTGAAATAAGCATTGAACTGCATACAGGAGAATGGAAGTTGTAGGCAAAACAAGAGAGATCTGAGTCCAAACAGTGCTATCCCCCTCACCTCCCATGAAACGTAGTGAAGACACCGTTCATGGGCACTGGAGATTTTTGGTTTTCCTTGTTTGTAATGTTTTCCAGCTCCAGCTTTTACCACTCCCTGCTTTGTTTCAGTGAATCTTTCTTCTGGCTTCCTCTCCCTTTTCTCTCTCCAGTGTCTCCATTTGCTTCCCCCTCATGTCCCTAAAATTCACGAATCTGGAGATTTTCCCATGAGATTTCTCTGTTCCTTTATACTTTCAGTCTCTTCCCCTCTACCACCATACAAGTCATGATTCATATCCACACATTTTTTAGTGTGTGCCTGCTTTTTCCTTTGACAACGTTTCTCCTGCTTTCATCCTCCCTGCAACCCATCCTTTGCATGTATTCTCTCCATGCCCTTTTACTCTTGCATGACACTGCATCCCCTCTTGTGCCATTCCTCACTTCATGTTGCTTCTCCTTACCTCTCCTTTGTTGTCCACACCATTTCTGAAAGGAGTATGGCCAAAGAAAAAATCTGAGTTGTTTGTTTGACTTTTTGTATTTAGAGAACTGGATCCCTTTGGATCCCATTTTCTCTGCAGAAGTCCTAATTTTCTCTCCACTGCCTCCTTTCTTCTTTCCTACCATATTGAATTTATGCATTGCTTCCATTTGACCCATCCTCTCCAATTTAGCCTTACTGCCAAGGCATAACTCCTGGCTCTGTCTTTTCCACGTTATAAACCTTCTTGATCATCTTATGTAATTTCATAGAATCACAGAACCATAGACTATCCCAAGTTGGAAGGGACCCACAAGGATTATTGAGTCCAACTCCTGGCTCCACACAGGACCCCCCAAAAATCAGACCATGTGTCTGAGAGTGTTGTCCAAACACTTCTTGAACTCAAGCAGCTTGGTGCCATGACCACTGCCCTGGGGAGCCTGTCCCAGTGCCTGACCACCTCTGGGTGCAGAACCTTTCCCTAGCACCCAGCCTGACCCTCCCCTGTCCCAGCTCCACGCCGTTCCCTCAGGTCCTGTCGCTGTCCCCAGAGAGCAGAGCTCAGCGCCTGCCCCTCTGCTCCCCTCGTGAGGGAGCTGCAGGCCGCCATGAGGCCTCCCCTCGGCCTGCTCTCCTCTTGGCTGAACAAACCAAGGGGCCTCAGCTGCTCCTCATATGTCTTGTCCTCCAGACCCTTCACCATCTTTGTAGCCCTTCTCTCTAACAGTCCTTATACTGTAGTGCCCAAAACTGTACGCAGTACTTGAGGTGAGGCTGCACCAGCACAGAGTAGAGCAGGACAGCTTGAAGACTCTTCTGACCCTTTACCTGTGTTCATTTGACTTTTACTTGGGGTTTAAATGCGTTTTCAAAGAAAGGACTTTCCTCACTGCTATCTATTTCTGATCACACTGACCATGATTTCTCCTTTTCTCTGTCTATGTAAAATTTATGCTGGATTCATTTTGTTGCCTTAGGCTTACTGCAGTTGTCACGACTATTACAGTCATTCTTCCAACAAGCCAGCTCTCAATTTGGAATTGTAAAGTCAAGCCTGCATGCCAGCCACCCTGTCATGCCAGGTTATGTTGTCCTCTAGACACATTGCCTCTATTTTGTCCATTTTACCCAAGAGGACTTCCCAGAAATTTCAGAAACCTTGTTTGAATTCTCCTTTCCTGTGTGTGCCTGTAAAACAGAACACCATTTAGACTGCTGTTCTGTAAAGATCCTTTGGATCTCCATTGCTTGTTGGTGTTTCATTGCTACTTGATGTTCACCTATCTGTTTGCATCTAACCACTCTCACTCCTATTGAAGGCATTCTCTCTTTTTTTGTTCAGAGCCCTTCCCGTACCTTGCTCCATGGGAGCTTGGCCCATGACAGATGAAGGTTGATGTATGGCCAGTACAAACACTGAGGAGGACTACTAAACATATCGATAGCAATCATATGAGTCTTTTCTACTATATCATTTAATTTTACAATTCTTGAAATAAATTTAAGACATTTGGGAACATAGCAAGAGGATCCATGGTGCTTTCTTTTTTTTTTTTTTTTTTTTTTTTTTTTTTAAGGGTGTATTAGTTTCTGCTGTGAGAAATATCAAACTTTATCTGAAGTTTTTAGGTCCATCTCCAATCCAACTGTTCATGAGCAGAAGTCATAAATTCAAATGCAACTTTGAACACATTTGAAACAACAGGAATTTTCAACAAGCATTTCTGCTATCAACACTGCTAAAATCAGATGTAATTCAAGTATGACCAGTCAGAAGAAAATTAATTTTAATTGGTTACTTGATTAAAACTAATTTGAAGGATTAAATATTAATCAATGCTGTGAGGAAATTTTAGATGCTTTCTCTTTAGAGACAAATCAGATAAAGTGCATACTTGCTCTGTTGATTATTTGAAAACAAACACTAACGCCCCCATCCTAAAAGTGAAGCTCTTATTTTTTGAAGAGTTTATCTAGCTCAGATTTTTATTTTCTATCATAAGTGTTCTTGGTAATGTCTAGATTGATTATAAAATAGGTGAAAAAATGAAGAATAAATTTTGATTTTGATCAAATTTTGAAAAAAATCTGAAGTTCTAATTACTTTCACACCTCTCTGATCATACTTTCTTTGCAAAGAGATCATGGTTTCAAACCTAGTATTAGCAGAAGGAATGAAAGGACATCTAAAGGAAACAACTTGCCTAAATGTCTCCATAGCAGAGAACATAACATAGAACAATAGAAAATGTGGCAATGCATCACTGTGTCTCTCTAATGCTTCCTTTCAGCATATCAGCAACCCAGTAGGTTTAGTAGCCCTTGGTAGCCTTTAAAATGCGCCCCATCTGCCTGTCAGTTGTGAATGCTACATGACTTGCATGGAAAGCTGCTCTCAGAAGATTGTTCTTGATGCATATGAAACAAGCAACCCTCTGATTTCACTTCTGTGCAAGAACCTCAAATGGCAAAAATACTGCCATGATGACAAGTACTTCCTCAAGGATAATCAGTGAGCAGCACCAGGACTATTTTTCTGTTGCCTTCCTCACCTTGCAAGGAGTTAATACAACCTTGTCTAAAGTTTAAGGGAGATTATGTAGCATAATGATTGTTTAGACAATATTGAAGTATTTCCAGGAGGAACCAACCGGAAGTAACAGACACTCTCTTTCTTTGTTAATGCGTATGGTTAACTAAGCTTAGTTTCCAAATCTATATTATCCTCCAAGGAAATGTCTAGATAATCCATTCAAAACAGTATGTTGATGGATCTTTCTTCAGTTAGCCAAGCACACTTCCCTGTTCTTTCCCCTTTTCTGTTCAGTGGTGGTGTTCACTACAGCTAAGAGAGAGCTCAGAAACCTGCCTGCTCAGCTCATGTACCACTGCATTGTTCTATTAGACAGCCAAAACTGGATGGTATGAATGTTTACAGGATCCTCAGGGCTCAGACACAGACCTCAGATAATGCCTAGTGCCCCCTAGCCAGATCTACTCCTCTTCAGGGGAAGAAGGCAGAAGAGCTCATCTCTCCTGGCTATCACTGTGTATTACAGCTGAAGGGAGGACCTGTGAGATGTCTGTGGCAGGAATTTGTGTCTGGGACAATGGGATAGCTTTAGCAGGTAAACTTTAAATATAGTTTCTTTGGTGTATTCCTTGGAGTGAGTGCAATCCATGCTCTGTATAGCCAACTGCCAAATAGCTCAGTGGGCTTACAAAATGAGGCAGAAGAGATGAGGTGGTGATTGCCAGTCAGGATGCAGGTCACATCATCAGCTTCTGTAAGTAAAAGACAGAAGAAAGGCTCAGGGGGTATCACCTGATCTATCTGAATGTGAACATTATCCTGTGTAAAATATCCAAAAAATGCTTCTAGCTGACTCAGCTTAGTGCTCCTTTGTGCATTAGCACTGGTTTTGAATCAAGGTTTTGAACACCAATAGCTTTGTTGGTTGTTCTCTTAAAAGTGAGATGCTATGATTTGCCAGACACCCTATGGTCATGAATGATGTTAGCTAGATCTTATGGTAAACACAAAAAAAAATTCAATGCAGCATACAACAGACAGTAACTTTGGTATATTAGGGACAGCTGTAGAGAAAAAAAGTAAAAAGAAATACTAATAATAACAATTTTAAAATTATTATTATTATTATTTATGGGTATCTATTCTTTTTGTAGCTTAAGATAGTCTGTACCTATACCATTCAACTGAAAACCTATCTGGCAATTTTCACTTCTGTCAAATGGGAACTGATCCTCTGACAAAGTCTGGTTGCAGAAATGCTTTTCCCAAAAAGGATACAGAGCTGGAGACAAGTGTCTTCTCCCACACTTTTTCTCCCTCAGCTTCCTTTCAGACTTAAATGTCCCCTTGAGGGTTTATTACAATTCGTAAACCAGATACTTACTGAAGATATCAGGTTTTAATACTTCCCACAAAGGGTTGTTGATTTCTAGAAATACTCTCGAAATGCTCATGTCCCTCAAGCATACTGACATGGAGTTACTACCTGGTTAGACAGTAAATAAACCATTTACTAATGTGAAGGCAACATCTAGGAAATGACCTGATACCTGGCTGCAGTATAAACATATCCATTATCCGTTATCAATGAAATTCTCCCTGCAGCCAATTAAGGAATATTTTTTTTTTTTTTACTTTTATAGCAATATGTGCACCTTTATAACCAATGCAATGATAAACACACTTTGTACAGATATATAGAATAGAACTAGAAATGTGGTTTCTTGCTAAGTTATGGTGTAGACTAGATATAACAGTGAAGTAATAAAACCTTGTGCAAAGCCTGACTGAGTCAAGTGACTTTTAAATGGCTTTCCAGGCAGAAGACAATCAAACTGAAGTGCATTAGTGTACCCTGAAGGATTCCACATGAAGGCAACAATCTCCAATGATTAAAATTGATTTGAAATGACCCAATTACGTGGCTTTAAAAAATAATAGTATTGTTTCAGTTGTTTAGCAGGTCTTCTAAACATACGTATATTTTTTAATGGCCAGCAGTAGTAACTGTATTGCTTAGAAATTACTGAGGTATTAGATCAATCAACAAAAACAGTCTGTAACCTTAGTGTTTATTGATTTGGTTACTTTTTCCCAGAAAAACAAAAACAAAAACAAACAAAAAAAACCAAACACCACCACCACCAACAAGAATTATTGCTGTTACAAAAGCCAGCTATTCACTGTTTAGTATGTGCACCCTTTTACCATTCACAAAATAATTGATTTGATCTAGAACTCATCACTTTCAATGTCACATTTTAAACTAAAATATGTAGCTATTCTTTCTCATCACTTTTGTACAAAAGGTTAGGGATGGCATTCCTGGGATTAAGTTATGAATACAAAGATCACCTTGAAAGAAAGGAATGGGGAGGATTACATGGATGTTGATATTATAAGTCTGCAGAAAAGTCTGAGAAATTTAGAGTGCAATGACAAAATAATGTACTGTCAAATGGATAGAAAGCTCTTTTTTAATGGCTGAAATGAGTAAGAAATCACAGTATTTTCTTATATTGGTATAGCTAATAGGAAGGAAGTGGTAAGGAGATGAGTAGGACAACATGTAGGACCCAAGGACAAAACACTTATTGGCCTAAATGGTGAAACTTTCTGCTGTACATTGGTTGCTCTTCCTTGGGTGAGTGCTCCTGACTTCTCCTATACCATTCATCTACACTCAACCTTATGAGAATCCTTATAGGTTTATTTTTTTCCCCAGGAATGATCAATAGAGCATTGTGCACAAGCAAATCTCCCAGAGCAAGAGCATAAAAGCCCTTTTTTTGAATAGAGAGCAGCTGGCTACAGCAAAATAAAACCTGCCATCAAAGGCCACAGTGCCCGGCCATGCTGACGAACCACATAACACATCAAAGTGTCATCACTTTGAAGCAGTTTGTCCATATTGCAATGTGCATACCATCCTGGGAGACCCAAATGCAAACAAGTACAATTGTCCAACAGCAGAGACTTCTACCTGACAGGACATGTAAAGCATATTTCTTGCATTGTATACTCAAGTTTCAGTTATGTTTCAGGCACTGCACATTCAGGGCCTAAAACCCTTGGGCTGACTATAGGATGACAAATAAAAAGGGAGTGGAACACCAAATAACAGAGGAAAATGAGAAAAGGCATCTTGAAAATTCCAGAAAATGTATTTTTTCAAAATGAAACATGTAAATATATGTCAAAATAGAATTACTACAGTGTCTCCATGTGACAGAGAAGAGAGCCCAGACCTGTCTGCATGCAAGTTGCCAGAACCATAAATAATCAGTGCATTGACCTAGAGGAACTAAAGTTTAAAATAAGTAAATAAATAAATAAACCTAAGGCAGTGCATTGACCTAGAGGAACTAAAGTGAAAAAAAAAAAAAAAAATCTAAGTCATCCCTTTGAGCTCCTAAATGAGGAAAAATTTTCATGGGCTCTCTATTGTGATTTACATTTCTTTATATTACTTGTACACATCTCTGTTGTTTGGTGTCACAATAAATAAAAAAAAATTTAAACACTGTTTCAAGCATGCCAGTAGGTTTCTTTCCACCTCATCTGATAGGTACAGAAGTATTTTTTTCTCCTTTTCAGTCAGCTTGTATACAGAAGTAATATAAAAATACTAAGCATTTATTTGCAACATCTGGACAAGAGGATTCCAGCTACATTCCTACAGAATTGCATCGTTCACTCACAAAAACCAGTGATAAAGTATGGTTGTAAGCAGTTATTTCTAGTGTAGAACTTACAGAACAATTAGGTCTGCTGAGCTGTTGAGGTCTGATTAATCTATTATGTCACAAATGAATTTGTGCAAATATCTGAATTTTCATGAAGTGAACAACTGTGGGAAAAATGGATTTTAAATTTACCCAATTTTTTTTTGTTGTTGTTTTCATGCTTCAGCGGAGCAACCTTTTAAAAATTTTTATCCAAGTCCAACAAGGTATTTGCTTTTGAATCAGACAAACTGGTTTTATTTCTTTGCTTTACATTTTTTCACCCTTCTGAATGTTATTTCAGAGTAATTTTCAAACTGAAATGTCAATGCAAAATGCTACATCAATGCATAACTATTTCAACATTTTATATTAAAAAACAGCAACAACAACAACAACAAAAAACGCAGTAGTTTTAGCCAAAGCATTTGGAGAAATTTGATAAATTACATACGTATATTTTAGGTGAAGAAAGTAGCATCATCCTGTTGTTGTTTTAATAGAGACAACAATAAAGTTATATTAAAAAGGTACTACTAATAAAACTAGTACCTTTCCCTTGTTTATATTCCTTAATATATTTTTTTTTATTATTATTATTTTTTTACTGCTGTTGTGTTTCAGAATTAGAGCTAGGTGGTTTGTAAATCAATGAGATTCCTTACTGATGTCTTACCAGTTTGCTTTTTGTCACTCCTATTTTCTTTGCCTGTCTTCACCCAATTACTATTTAAACATTTCCAAGGAGAAATTAGTGACCACTAGGACTATGAATAGGACTACCTCTACTAAGTAAACAGTATGATCACTGGAGAAAAAATAATACAGACTCGGTCGATGGCATTGTAGTTGCAACAACCTTCCAACTTTTTTAATATCATATCTATAAATCAGTCTAAGATTCAATTGTAAGCAGTCAAGTTGCCTTGACTGCAACTTGACTGCTTAGACAGACATGAAGATGGAGAGGATACGTTGTTCTTCAGCTATTAATACTGAAGGACACAACTGCTATAATAGTCAACCCTCTATTTTTATTTGATGTACAGCTTTTTAATATAGTAGACTTCCAAAAGGCTGCCTGACAAGTGGTAAATATGATCATTTTGAGATGAGACTAATAACAAGAGATTTTCAGGCCTTATTCCTATCTCTCCTAAGAAAAATTTCATAAGGCACTAAGTACATCTGCAGTCAGTTCTCTTCTACGAATGCTAATTATATTCTCAATGAATTAATTATAATTTCTATTGACTATAGTGATATTGTTTTGAGAAATTATCTCCCAGGTCAGATGAAAAGGTTTGACTTTGTGTGGCACACCAGAGCGACTTGTTCTCCACCGTGACATTAGTATTCCTTAGCAGGAACTTCCTGAAGAATTATAAACAAATTAAACTGAGAAAGGGTCCCCTCTCTGCTGAATTCTTCATTTAAAACATTGTACAGGGAATCTCCTCCACGGTCTGTTGTGTATAACTGAACAATGTAACAGACATTTTCTTCTCCACAAAATGCCTTCCAGGCTGCATCACAGTACGTGTTCTCCGAGCGTACCTTTTTGTGATAGGGTTACACTGGCAACAAATTGAGATGGGGGTGCAGGTGGGAATTATCAGTGGAGTTGCACCTGCTTAGCCTGGCTCTGAAATTCCCTCTGATCTGTTACAGTCTGAAATGCAGCCTTTGTACGCACAGTATCTGTGGCAACTACACATTGTGTAGGAAAAAGCATGGAGTGCAAACCACTACTGAGTTCTTCATTGCTGCCTTAGAGGAAAGATTCTGGGGAGCTGGGGCACAAGATTTCAAATGTTGTCCAGTTCTGCAGAAAGCAAAGGAAGGCAGTGAGATCTCCTGGGTTGCACCTGTCCTCTTCCCAGCTTCCCAGGACTTGAAGCTGATGGAGCACCTTAAGTCTGGCTCCTAACAGCTGAACCTGGATTTAGGCTGTTTGCAAAGTTGTCTGTGGCTTTATAGTGGGTGACTCCAGAGTCTTATAGGAAACACCTGAGATATCTTGTGTGTGTGATGTTGGTTATGTGGTATCATGAGAAACCAGATGGGGTACATGGAGAAGGCTGGGACAGACAAAGAATCCTAGCACCCACTCACAGCAAGTTCATTCACAAGAGCTTTCTAAGGTTTTGGAGAAGCCAGAGCTACTAGCTACCCTGGTCACTAGGGAGGCTCAAAAGGATGCTCTGACAGGGCATTAGTATGACAGGTTAGTGAATCTGGCCTTGAAACTGCTTTTGCTTACATGCCTTACTGCTTCTTACCTTGCAACTCACATGAGAGGGCAATAAGCAGTCCTGTCATTAATTTTTTTATTCTCCCATTCCTACTTCAGAAAAGAAAACTTAAGGTCTGTTAGCAGGTCTCTGAATTAACCCAAATCAGTCTCTGAGTTGGACCCTTTTAGGACAGAGCACCACACTGTTTCTCATGGCACTGGCTCTGGCCATCAAGTCCACTCCCACCCTTTCTCCTCTGTAGGCTATTTTCAACAGCTCATTTGATAACCTCGAAAGAAATGAAAGACTTGTTATGGAGCTAGGGAGATGTGAAGGACATACTTTTCTTCTGCACATATCCCAGATTTAGGAGGTCTGGGAAGGCCTCAGGTTGACAATGAACACATTAACTTCGGAACAAAATGCAAAGCTCATTTGATCTGATTCAACTTCCCCATGAAAGAGTGCTCAAAGCAAAATTAGATGGAAGATAGAGGGGAAAAAAGAAATAAAAAATGCCAATGGAAAATAATTGCTTTTCAAGTTGCAAGGTGTTAAGAGTGAACTGGGAAATCTGGGTGTGTGCCTCTGTGCCAGGAGACAAGAAGGAGACAGAAACAGAGCCCTAAAGCTGTAAGCGAAGTGACTGCGTCTGGGAGATTCTGCACATAGAGCGCAACTGTGCGTGACTGCAGTGCTCAGAGGAATTGGCGTGTTCTGTACATCCTTCAGTTATGACATTGTTTAAAACAAAAGATAAGAGGAAGAAAAAATCCACTGCTGTTGCATCCTTTCACTGTCAGATGTAGGAGGTGACTTGCCCGCGGCAGGCATAAGCTGCTCCGGTGTCCTTTTTCAGGTCCGATATCCCAGCAAAAGGTGGCACAGCCCAGCCTGGACACCCAGGGATATGAGGTATGTGCGTTCCCCTCCTTCAGTCAGAGGTGGAGGTGGAGGGGATGGGCCCACGACACAGCAGTTGTTGTGCTCTTCCTCTTCTTTGCCAAGCAGCAAGTTGAGTGCTCATCAGAGCCGAAGGAAGTCAGGGTAAGAGCGCTCATTGTGCCCTCGTAGCCATCCACACAGCCACACACTGTAGTGCTGCCAGTCTCGATGTCTCTTGAAAAGGAAGAAAACAAGCATGTGCTCATTAAACTTATGTTCTGGCTCTCTCTTCTTTCTCACCGTGTTAAAAGAAGCCTATGTTCTTCACAGCCTGAAACCCAGGGTCTTTTCTTTTGAGGATTCCCAGATTCAATAGCTTAATTTTAGTTCCACCTTCTAATTCGCATTCTTTATGTCAGCTGCTAAGAAGTAAGTGAAATTATTTGAATTTGTGCAGATTTACAATTACTAATTGTACTGCCAATTGATTTTCTATCTTTTATTTTTAAAGAGACATCAAAACCTGTGATAGATATAAGATCCTCAATACTTAAAAGAAGGGAAAGAAGGAAGGAGCAAAAAAGCCAATAAGCCTAAGTGGAAAAAATCATCTACTGTAATCAGTTAGCTGTGTTATCTAACACTGTGCCTGTCAAAAAATAAAAATAAAGAAAAAAGAAATATCAACCTTCTCCTTTTCTCTAGGTGGCTGTACGTATATTGCAATAAAAATATATGATGCTGTCTGAACCAGCTCGGAGAACGACATGAAGTGACATCACCCCGTTAATGGCAAAACCTGGGGGAGAGGGGAAAGCCCTTGTTCCCATAGTAACCAGTGAGCCATTAAAAAGATACACACCTCTAACATCTGAATTAAAAAAATGCTTCTAACTTAACACATTTTATTTAATACGAGCCATTTTTTTCCCTATTATAATGCTGTGTGGGTTACATTGACTGCTGCTAGAGTTTTGTATTATTCACCTTCAGCAGTTGCCTCAGAGAAGCAGAGAGCACTCTTTTGAGTTAAACAACTCATAAACAGCTTATCACTAGAATGAAGTCTTTTCCAGTAGGTGGCCACCCCCCAAGTCTTATAATAATTTGGCCACCCCCGTCTTTTAATAATGTGAAGAAGGTGCTCAGAAGACAAAGAACCTTAAAATAAGAAAGAAAGAAAAAAAAAAGAATTACTCTACATCCAGTTTTTTGTACCAGTCTGACTATATGTACTAGAATTGCAAATATTTAAGGAAAAATCATAATAAAAGTAACATGGATGTAAACTGTATCCAGGTCTAATACCAGCACAGCTTCTTCCTCTTTCTATAATAAAATAAGCTATGCTGATATAAGCACTGATGTAACTGTATTTACTCTGTACATGTGTGTGGGATTTGTACTTCTGTAATTATATTAGTGTGTGTAGCAATCTGTGTAAAGATAAGTTCTTAAAATTATGTTCAGGAGTCACATTTTCCCCTTGAAACCTCCTGCCTTTGTTTGCTGTTATATAACCTCATTTTGCTTTGCTTTGAAATATTTTCTCTTCTCTGTTGCTGTTGGAAATACCCACGCAAACCAAGAGGGGAAATGGGCTATAAACGGAACAAATGAAACTGAGTATTGACTTAAATTGGTTTTGGTCTGGTTCCAAATGTTGCCAAACACACAAGATAAATACACAGAGTGTGGAGAAAAACTGTCCCCTCTCTCACTGGTTTATAATGCTAGTAAGTGTAGATGCCAGTTACAAACACTGTAAGTAGGAAAAAAAATGGTTACCAGTACTCCTTATAATGCTAACACATGCAGATTGCTTATGGTTATGATGTATATTCTTAAAAATTTTTTAATATAAATATCTTAGAGGACCTGGTAAGAGTAAAAAGTAAGAAGGCAATATCTATCTCCAATACATCCTTTATTTTTCTATTTTTACATATATTTTATTTTATTTTATTTTATTTATATATTTTTTCTGTTGAAGATCTTATAATTTTCACATCATTCAGGCCTGCAAATTTACAATTATGTTTTATTGATAAACTAAAGTTGATTTTATGGTAGTTCCTACAGCCTTCACTAAACACTGGATTTTGTTATAGAAAGCTGCGTCCCACATGCATATACACACAAATAAAGGGTATCCTTTTCCCAGCAAATTTACTGGCAGGTACAAGACAAGTGTTAGAAATGAAATATGATTAACACTTCATAAATAGGTAACTGGGAGAAAGATGCAGTGGCATATCCAAAATCACATGGCAGAGCTGTGGCAGAGCTTGATAAAAAACCATGGGACTGAGACCTCATCCTGTGCCTAAACAGCAAGATCCTCCTGCTCCCTCATCTTGGGCCACGCCTTCTCCTCTGCACCACAGGCATGTGTCTGTCTTTCCAACTTTCTTTTAGGGTGTTCTCTGTTAGGGTAGTTTCTTTTACAGCTTTTTAGGTAGCTCGCCTTTGAATTCCACCCCAACCTTGCATCTCAGCTTTCTTGTCTCAGCCCTTGAGCAGTGCCAATCTCCTTGGCTGTACCTGTCCTGGCCCCAGGTCATCCCTTACAGACAGCAGCTGCTAACAGCAGCTTTCCTGTTCCTTGCTTTCATGGTGGCATTTCCTGTTCACAGGAACTCTGAACCACTGTTTGTGGCTCAAAATCGCCTTCATTGTTAAGACACTTACAACAAAAATGTCTTCTTGTTCACTGTGTCATCACCACATCGTGCCCTGCTCCTTCAGCCTTACTACAAATGCTAGATTTGCCTATGTCCTTTATCCACAATTGTCTTTAGTGTATATATAGGTATGAAGTGCATAAATCAGGTGTTGCTGCTGTCAAGACATTTAAGTTTATTGAGAAAGGAGCATATCATGGTGCCAACTTAGCTGCCAGACTTTATGGTCATGGGAGAGAATTGGTTATAATGAGGAAACTGCACATTTATAACAAACAATCTGAATACAGCCCTTTAGACTTTCTTCAACCTTGACTTTATGGATGGATTGTCTGACAAAACCTGACCCACAAGGTCATTTACTCCTTCACAAACCTTCTCAAGAACCATTTTTACTGAGGTACCTGGAGGAAATTAGCCATTTTAAAATGGGAAGGGCAGAAGAGTCACTGATGCAACCTTAGTCTGAAGAGAGAATTTTTAAGGACGCTTCCCTATACTGTCTTCAAAAATTGTGAGATCTCAAGGCAGGGTATGTCTATAGCTCTGTTGAAGAACACTGCCAATGACTGTTATTGGAATACTGTCATTACCAAAAAATAACCAGGGTAATATTTAGGACTACATTAAAAAAGATCCACATGAGTGACATTTTCTAAACAGGCTATTTATGCAATCTTATGCCACGAGGGTCAGACGCATAAAGTACTTGAGAGACTAAGAAGGCCTCAAAATTCCTAAATGCATTGGCAAATTTGGACCCTAGTTTACATTTTTGTACTTGATATGCATTCTAGAAATATTCCCCTACTATGTTTAATGGATCTGGGAGCAAATGAATTTGGAAAAATAAATTCAAATAGACTTTTCTGAATCAATATTGCAGCATTTCACATTCTTGATAATTTGAATCATAGTGCTGGAGCAATATTCAGCTGCTGTAAATTGATATGGCTGCAGTGAAACCAATAATGTTATACTAATTTATTCTATCTGAGGATGTGATTTTTACAGCACATCCTTGACCTTACTTAATTGTTATTATTGTGTTGCTGTTTTTATTTATTTTTTAATAAATGGGTAAAAAAAAAAGCAGACCTGTATTTGTAGAGGGAACGGAGAGATTAATTCTGCAAATAAACTGAATGTACCAGTAACAAAACCAGGAAAGTTGTCAGTCAATATTTTGTGGGGAAAAGAGCTCAATCGAAAAACAGAAATAGGGAAGCAGTGCATTGTCTTCTTTTCTTTTTCTTTCTCTAAGATAGAATGCTGAGTTATGGAAACAGGTAGGAGATAAAAAAAAAAACAAAAACAAAAAACAAAAAGCTGTATGATATAGCCTCATTCAAGTGTAGTGAAACTGCAAATGCATACATGTCCCAGTGAGTTTTCTTTGTGGTATCTAAAACTTCACCTGATTAGAAAGAGAATTTCAAGGAAGAGACAGGGCTCATTCTTCTGGCACACATATGCAACTTTGGGAACTTCTTGCTGGGAAACTTTTTGACCTTGTTCAGATGTTTCTAGGCCAGAGGTGTCAGTGGCCCTGCATTCAGTGAATCTCACTGACACCTGAGGGCAAATTTATGCTTTGGTTTCCACTGCATCCTATGAGAATTAATTCTCCAGTCTTGTGTGAAGAGGTATTTTTTTGCTTTCAAACTGCTGGTTGATAATTTCATTATTAGTCTACCTGCTGTTGTAAGGTGAGAAAAAGTCAATAAATCATTAGCTATTCATCATCTCTACCTCAGCCATATTCCCCCTTTGTCATGTATTATGTAGTCCATTATCCATTATCTGTCATCTAAACTATCCACTCTCCTTGTAACAAAACAGTTCTCCAAGTTTGGTCTTCTTTTCTCTGTAACTTGGTTCCAGCATATCCTTTAGAGATGGGGTGAGGTGAACAATGCATATGTAATGCACAGCAATAATTTGCAGTATCATAATATCATTTGATTTTTTTCTCTTATCCTTTCCTTAATATTCTTAATAGCCTATGTTTCTTAGATAGTTCCTGAGCATTGAACCCCTGTATTCAAAGTATTCAAAGAATTTTGGAAGACTCCATCTATTCTTCTTAAACAACATTAGATAATTTACCACCTGTCTGTCTCCATATAATAGCCTGTACATACATGCATGCCTATACATACACATGTATATCTGTATTGCCTGTCTCTCTATAAGCAGAACGTTACCCTTCTGCAACACTTTGCAGTTACTAATATGGAAGCAAATAGAAAGATGTATTATCTTTTGAAATACTTCATGGTCAACTTTAGGTTAGTCTTTTCTGAATAATTTTGTATAAGCTAATGTTATCAGTGTCCTTCTTTCTGCTTCCTGAAACATTTATGAATATGTTGAGGAGCCCAGATCCCATCTATTAGTAGTACCATGAGTGACAGCGTTATGCTGTGAAGACTGACAATTATTCTCATCATTTGTTTCTTTTTTTTCTTTCTTTCTTTTTTTTTTAAAGAAAATACTAATCTATCATGCATTATGCATTAAACTGTTATTATCTCAGCCCCTAAGTTTTTATCTTTTGCTTTTCTGATTTTCTTCCCCCATCCTGCTGGGGCAACAGGGAGTGAGTGAGTGGCTGTGTGGTGCTTAGCTGCCTGCTGGGGTTAAACCACAGCAGGTACCAAAACTAACTTAGCCTGTAGTAGTTCAGTAATTTGCAGAATTTATTTTAGGACTCTCTGATGCATAAAATTTGATCTTCTCATTTTTATTTTTCTTTATCATATGCCCAAATTTACTTTAATCCATTTTAATTGCATAAAATGTGTGTGTACTATCTAGCACTGTGGTCAAGGGAGACTGATAGGCACTTCAAGGGGAATATTCTTACTTTTTAAAAATATTGGTCTCTTCATATGATCTTTCTCTCTCTCTCAGATGCTTAGCTGATAAGCTCAGTCCAGTTTCCTAACCTTCAGACAGCAACAGCCAAATGAATCCCACCCCAACATCTCCATTCATCAGGTTGTTCTAAAACCTCTTTTATGGACACTTTAATTTGAAGCAGTGCCTCCTTTGTTCTTACGTATATCAAGAATCACTCTATCCAGGAGGTAGTGAACCATATTGATGATAAGCTTAGTGTATGTAAAAACATTCTCAGTTTTTTGGGACCTCAAGTATTTCACTGTATTTTTCTTCCTTTACGGATATTATCCCCCTTGTGATGCAATTCTCTGGAAAAAACACCTTTTCTAAAATGATTGCTTATCTCCTACCTTCTCACTTTTCATTCCCTCTCTTGCTTTATGTATAGACTGCTAATGTCCTTTGATAATGATAATACTGCCATGCACTGCTGCAGTTAGCCTAAATTGAAGTCATTTTACTTTTCCACCTTGCCCTGGCTGCAGCAGTACAGTTACCTTTTCTATCACGTTTCTCACTGCAAATATTTGTCCATTAGTTCCAAATGATTTTCAGTGTGAAAACAACTATTCCAGATTCTACCTCATTTCCCCCTCTTTCTCACACACAGGCTTGCACACAACCAGGACTCATTAATGGTGGCTAAAATGAGTATTTTCCCTATGAGATCAATGAAATAGTGAGACACCTTAGGCTGGAGGAAATGGATTTCTTCAAGAACCAGTCTTGCAAGAGATGTGGGTTATTTCACACAAAAAGTGGGAGTGTACTAATCTGGTTTGCTGATGACATCGTAGGTGCAGACAGGGCATTCAGAGTCTCTTACAGGTAGAATTCAAGGACAGTGTAGAAACTGGGTTAGTTTCAGAACACGCAGTGTAAAATAAGATATATATGGACATATTAGTTATAAGAACCCCTGCTGTCATTAGGTACCCCTCTGCTGAGATGGCAGAGAAGGAGAAAGGCAAAGATAAACACAGGTAACATCATATATAGGCTGTTAACATGACAGAAAAGCCAAAATCCCTGGAATCCCAGGTTGCATTAAGGAAGTTATGTCCTGCAGAGAGAAGAGTGCACACATACACCACTGGCAGGTATAGTTTGATCACCCAGGGTCAAAAATGATTGCATAAAAGCAGAATGTAACATTGACAGGGGCTCCTGAGATGGTTAGGAAAGTGGAGAGCATATTATATGAAGGGATACTAGAAGAGCCTGTCTGGATTAATTTACCTGAATGGAGGTGAGAAGAAGCACGGCTTCTGCTGATAAATACCTCAGTGGGGTGAATATTAAATAGGGATAAAGCTATTTTGCCTAGGCAGCAGAGCAAATAGGGCACCTGCCATGTGTGAGAAAATGGAGACTGAATCTCTGAAGGAAGTCCCCTATCTGATGGGCAGGTAAGCTTTTGGGGACTTCCATTTATAGTACCATGGCAAAAAAATAACCTTTTCTGAGAGCATGCAAACTATCGTTCATCATGCTGTACTTGCAGTAACACAATGTGCAGAGGTAGGATAACCCCCAGCTTTGAAATGGGGGAGATGATAACAAACCTTTTCACTTCTACAACTTGAGCAGAAAGGCAAGGAGCCACTCAGGCTGTGCAAATGAGGGGAAACAACCCAGGACCAGGGCATGGAGGCTTTGGGTTCCTCCAGCTTCTCCTTCTGGCTCACTGGATGCTGTCAGTCCCAACCTGGTGTTTGCTGGGCTCTGTTCTCCACAGTGGTAAAATGGAGGTAATGATACTGATGGTTCCTGTAAAGCAGTTTGAGATGTGCCAGCAAGCAGGGCTAAGTAGCAGCAAGGTGTTATTCTCATTTCCAGAGACTTCAAAGGAAAGCAGAATCTGCCTTCCCAGCCATCAGGCAAAACAAAGGTGTGTGGGTGGGTGAGAATAAGGGCTGAGAGAATAATGGCCACATCATCTACACAGCTGAAGGCAAAACCCGAGTATTATTCAGTTTTTATAGAGAGAATATAAGTTAAAGAGAATCTTTATGTACTTTTTAATAACTCACATTTCTGTGCATGAGTGATGATGATTTGAAATTAATACATTTCTTGACAGCAGGGACTGTAACTCCCTGCTTTTTTTGCTGACATTTTCGTTTGATCATTGCTTTTTCCACAATAAACATCTGTCCCAAAAGTAGCTGCTTTTTGCTGGTAAGTGAATTGCTCCCTTCATAGCCTCTGCCACATTTATTTTAACTTGGTCAGTACTGAGATTAGCTAAGACTGGATGAGTAGTACTGAAATATGAAATTATTCAAAGGAGGTCGAAGTTAGCCAGATTAGTGTGTTGCCAGTGCATTTAAAATTTTTAAAAGATAAAAGAAAATCCTAAAATATTAGTGTATTCCCCACCAACTAGGGAATGTTAATTATAAATAAGAGGGGAAAAATGCAACCAGTCCCACAAATATCCCCAAAATGGAATTTATGGAAACATTGGACACCCACACATGCATTCCTTCATCTGTGCTGCCAACAGTCCCTTTTTGATATGGATCCTTCAGGTATCTGTCCTCTTTGGCCCTACCTCCATGCCCTGCAGGCTTTCCAAATCTGGGAAACAGCAATCGACTGCCATTGAAATTGTTGGCTGAGACTTCCCCTGAGGCACAAGGCTGTAAGCCCGAGGTCAATGTGGTTTATTCAAAGCACCCCCAGTTCTAGTTCTACTGAAGTGGGCAATCCGGGTGATCCTTTACTATATACTGTCACTTTTGTAGCACCAGTAGTGATGGGAGTCCTGTTTTTTTGGTGAAAAATGTTTCATCCTCACTCTGTCAGAGGACGTTTAAATAAGAACTAATACTAAACTCAGTTTGTAGCAATGTTTCTCCTGGAGAGACTCACAGAAATATATAAGTATACTGTTTGGTTAGTCTTTTCAGTGCAAAGGTGGGTTGTGTCAAACAGTCTTCTGATAGAAAGACAGAAATTTTTACATATGGCAGACTAAACTCTTATTTTCAAGGGTAGGTGCTTCCAGATGCACCAGGAAATGATTCTCCATTACTTGTGCCATTAAATTTCTCAGGTTATTCAGATGTACACTTGACTACACTGGCATATCCCAATAAAAACAAGACCAAATAGAAAAAGGAAAAGAGTTATTCAAGACGAAAGGGCTATGAGCTCAAGAACTTATTGAGTTAGTCACAGAGCATGGTCAGGTTTACACTTTAAAGTACCAAAAGGTTCCTAAGTGTCTGACAGTGCTAAGTGTGGTCTTAAGCTCTTTTTGCTAGAGGTAGCTCCTCTTGGTAAGTACAAGCATCTGTCTCTATCAGGCAGCTCACTGAACCAAAGCAACAGAAAAGTTCTGCCTTCAGCATGACTTTCATGGTTTCCTTTTCAGCTTGCTTCATCTTAAAGGTGTTTTCTCCCTGGTCTTAAGATCAATCAAGTGTGAAGGATGCCATGGACTCTGATAATATTAACACCTCAGTTGAACTGAGTGATGCAGGCTTTGGGGTAGTGTCAGTTTGGAAGAGTTCCTTTAAATTTAAAAACACCCATTAATACAAAGCACAAGTAACAGTAGTCTCAAAGAATGCCAATGGTAATTCAGTACTGATGTTTACTTAGAACATCTATGAACATAATAAAATGTTTGTATTTTGAGCTTAAAATCAAGGGCAATGCTGCACATCCAACCAATATTCAAAAATCTAAATATGGGTTCCTTGTTATATTGACAAATGTTAGATATCTTTTGTTCTTTTGCATGCACTGACACTGGCATTCCCTGTGTACAGCTTCATGTAAGTTAGGCATTTATGTTAAGTCACTGAAGTCTCAATGGAGAGGAAAAAACACTTCTAGAGGACAAGTCCTTCAAGTTTACATTGTCTGTGTCTACACTGAGCTGAGATGAAAAGTTTGTATTAGTTACTGAGCCTTTAGACAATCCCACCTTCACTGTGTGTTTTATTTTAACTGGACAATAGGTATCCCTGTTTTGCAAGCTTTCACCTTGACGAAATTATTTGTTTCACCAAGGTTCACCAAGAAAATGCCTGTTCGAAATAAAAGAAGTTTTTGTTTAGCCAAGCCTTGTCACATACGCTTTTTCTTTCTCTAACCACATACCATTGCTTAGCAGTTACTTCCGGTTTCATGCTATAAGGTAACACTTTCTAACACACTGAACAGTACAGCAAAGGAATAAGTTACTCATGGAAGGTAGCATTCCCATCACTGGAGGATGTTAGACATCAGCTGGTCAGTGAGAAAAGGTTTCAGTGTAGCTGAATATGCTTCGGAGTATTGACAGCATGCATGACCTACTGAGATTCTTTTCAGCCTATTTTCCTATATTCTCTGGCTCTGGAATCACTAAAACACTAACAGTATAGTTAATCCAAATTGACCAGAAGATGTGAAAAAGGGTTGCTGGGTGCAAACAGGAAGTGTTTATTGAAAAGAGAAAACCATTCATTTTTTAATGTCCTGACCATGTGCTGCTGACTCCCCAGTCCTTCTGAAAAGCTTATTTCAAGATGTTAGAACTGTATTACTTAACAGCCTGCTGCTTCCTAAACTCAGTATTCCTGGTGAGGTGCAGTCTGCAGTTAAGATGTATGCATTCAGAAAGTACTGTAACTGAATTTAGATGCATGTAACTCTTAAATTACACAGCGCTGTCAAGTATTGATGTTTATACTTGATAGCTTTAATATTACTATTTATGTCTCAATAAATTATACTTGCAGAAGTAAAAATGGAAAAGCCAGACTGCATTAATATCTATACTAAACATAAATCTCAAAACATAATTGATATGGATATTAGCAGTGTAATTTCAGTAATATTAAATATGCCCATGTCTTGTGATAGGATCTTCTAAATGCACTGTACAAGTGGTGAAGTGAATCAGGTAGAAATACTTTTTTTTTTTTTTTCAGAAAAACTGGTTTGAAAGAATGATTGAAATCTAGGTATTGGATTCCAGACACTGACTTGAAGTGAGAAACTTAAGACCTTTGATAAACAAAAGCAAGCTAAACCCCATTATTTTTAATATCACACTAAAATATGCCTTGAATTTTGGTCTGCAAATTATTCATATAATCTTCGTGGGTTTTGCAGTGGAGCACACTTGTGTTATTTTCTCTGGAGAGGATAAATTCTTAACTTGCCAGTCATGCTCCACAACAATTGGAGAAGGGGAAACATTTCCCTAGAGTAAAAGTGTATCTCTTAAATATTTAAAAATTAGTACACTGTAGCAGAAGATATCTGGCAAGTCAGTCACAAGCTGCAGTCTTCATCAAATACTTTCTGCTCAGTCTGCCAAATATATGATGGATCCTGCAAAGTACCAGGGTTTGTGAAACACCAGTCCCAGTCAACTTTTATCAGCACTTTGGGAGATCAAACTTTAGATTGGGCTTGATGAAAACCAAGTTCTTAAATATCGTTTACCTTGAAAAGCTGCTGTGCCTCAGGTTGTTTCTGAAATGGCAGGGTACCACATATCACCCTGAAGAGGGCTGTATTTCTATAACATTAAATCTATCTTCAGAGCCTCTTGATGATCTAATTTACAAGACTCTGTTGTTCACATTATATATTTGTGCTTAATATGGGCGAGAGGAAGCTAAGAAGCTCATAAAACTAACGTATCTTTTGTGTGAGGGTGAGAAGTGCTTTAAATTGTTTCAACCATGAACTCCACAGATAGTGTAGCTACCCATATGTGAAATTGCAATCCATAAAACGGCAATTTCACTCAAATCCATTAATGAATTTTCTAGCCTCCATGGGCTCCAGCATAGTTTTAATTTGGGTAGAGCATCTGCAGAGGAGGGGATGACTGTCATTTGAAAAACATCAATGTATAGGGACAGATCAACATTCTCTGTGGAGATGCCTGAGCTAAAACTCTGGAAAAGTTTGCAGGGTTGACCCTGCTGACTCCTCGGTGAACCTTCACATACTAGGGAAGGGAGTGCTGGGGGGTGAGAGACTGAGACCATCTTAAAGAGTGTCTCAGGGTCATTTTTGCTGCCCCCCAGCAAAGATGACCGTCTTTGATGACCATGACTATGTCCCTCAGCTTCTCTCTACCCTAGACCTTCACCCCCAGAAGCTGTGGTGCTCTTGCTTCACTGTGTGCAGGGAAAAAGAGGCCAGGGAGTGAATGTAAATGAACTTCTTCTTGATATTCAGCTTACAGTTTCCTTTAAAAATTTCATTGCTTTACCTCAGTAATCTTTTAGTGTCAACACAATTAATTGCCCTTTATTCAGGTTGTTTAAAGATGTTTCAAGGTTTGAGCTGTCTTTGTGGCCTTCTGTGAATGCCATGTAGCAAAACTATGACTTTGAAAAAAAAGAAAAAAAAAAAAAAGAGCTCCGAAATCAATGATTGTAGAAATGAAAAGAATAAAGCTTATCTTTTAACTCCTTTTGCTCAGCAGTTGACATGATTACAGGATCTGGTAAACAGAAGTTGACTCCAATATCACAGCATCTTCAGCATGTAGAAAATATTTAAATGAAGTGAATGGAATAGCCCACTGGCATAGCATTGGGGTAACCCTTTACTATCCAATACAGGCTTTCATTTTACAGGAGGACTAATTGGCTTAACAAAAAATTGTAAGTCCATGAAGCATACTGGGAGACTAGCTAGACACTAAACAAAATGCGTGACTTGGTTCATGAAGTAGAATTCTGGACTTGTCCATAAGTGAAAAAGAATGTTTTGGGCTTGATAAGGCAAGTACACCCTTATGCTTGGATGGTATGCTTATCCATGCCTTTACCACTTGTAGATTATACCACTCATATGTTCCACGTGTATTTACATCCCAGGAATCTTGTTCAGGTTTATTTAGCCCACTTACTAGTGGAGTTTTATGCTGGCATTGCATAATGCCAGAGTGCTACAGACTGCACAAGCTACCAGCTGATTTCTGAGCACAGCTTAATATTGATTTCATATGCATGGAGCCATTCTAGAAACAGCCAAAATAAACAGGAAACCACCCGATGTCTCTTGTCCTCTCAAAATTAGAATTACATCTTCAGCAGATTTAGGTTTACATTACCTGAAGACAGTTGATCTGTTCCTATCCATCTTTTCCTACTCACATCTGAGGTTATCATCATGACAAAGATATTCTCATATAAAAGACAGACAGACATCAAGAAGGGATTTCCTGAGGACTGTTTTTTAATACAGAGTGTTTTCTTTCTACCATGAATTTCAGAGCTCAGGTTAGCTAATCTCTACAAATGCTGCAAACGCTTTTCAGAATTCAGACGTTTGAGAAGAGTCTGGAGCCAGGTTGAGAGAGGTGCTTGTTTGCAAGCTATAATGAAGCCGTAGGGTCAGAGCAGGTTGTAATTGTATGGGCTGGCAGTGACTTCACGAGAGATTCATCTCCCCTAACTACAGATGTATCAAAGTTCAACATTTCACCTCAATTGTTTTCTTTTGAGTGAACAGCAGTCTAAGGTAGTTGTAAAGAAATTTTTGTGGTGCTACCTTGAGAGTGAAAGATGTGAACACCTAGCTCACCCTTGACATCTTAACTAAATTTTGTGTCTTTTGAATTTAAATATTACTGGAAGCATTAGCCATCTTAGTGTAGACAATTCCAGCTCTTATATTTTGACAATTGAAATAAAATAATGAACAATCTGCCATGTACTATGGGGAAAAAAGAAAATAAAAAAGTCTTTCATAAAAATCCTGTATGGGACTTTACCTCCAGTTCCCTTGTTCATCTTTGTTTTGGGTATGATAAAGGGGAGAAGTGACTCATGACAGATAGAACTATTCTGGATCTCAGACCATCCTCTTAATTCTCAACTCATTGTTGTTGTGCTTTTTTCCCCTTTTCTTGCCTACTGCTACCATTCCTCACCAGATCTGAGTTCTTTTTTATCCCTTTCCTCTCCTGTTCAGTTTCTGAGCAAGAACACAGGACATGGATCAGTGTCTGAATATTTCCTTCTTCATCTCAAGCCTAGTTGGCCCAGTTAGGCTTGTGGCTAAAGACGAGCATGCCAGGAGATGAGCAGCTCTATTGGGTTTACATGGCAAGGTTTTGGTAGCGGATGAAAGTGGGGGTGGCAGGAGGGCTGCAGGGGTGGCCTCTGTGAGCAGACCCCAGCAGCTGCCCCATGTCAGACCAGAGCTACCTCCAAAGGACTCCAAAGGGACCTGCTGCTGGCCAGAGCCAAGCCAGGGAGTGATGCTGAGTGGGCCTCTGGGAGAGCAGAGATAAGAAAGGGGAAGAAACGTCATGCAACAGCAGCTGGGAGACAGGAGGGAGAACATGTGAGAGACTCAGCCTCGCAGCCCCCAAGGTGAGTGCAGCAGGAGGGCAGGAGGTGCTCCAGGCAGGCAGCAGCAGTTCCCCTGCGGCCTGTGGAGAGGCCCCTGGTGGAGCAGGCTGTCCCCCTGCAGCCCATGGGTCCCACTCACTGCTCTAGTCTGCTAGTGATAGGCAATAAATTGCATTAATCTCCCTATGCTGAGTCTATTTTGCCCATGATGATAACTGTTGAGTGATCTCCCTGTCCTTATCTCAACCCTTGAGCCTTTTTCCATCATATTTTCTCCCCGTTCCCTTTGAAGAGGGAGAATGAGAGAGCAGTTTTGGTGGAGCTCAGCTGCCCGTGAGGGTAAAACCACCCCAGGTACAGACCTGCTGGCTTTGAGGGAAAGCCCTGAAGGCTTTATTCTCCAGGGCTCTGGGTGCTGCTGAGGTACTCTAAAAATCCATTGCATACAAAACCCAGATCCTCATTGCAGAAAAATCCATTGCATACAAAACCCAGATCCTCATTGCAGAGGTTGGAGGGCAGTAGTATGACTGAATACAGGGAATACTTGAATACAGGGAAACAGTTCAGCAATTGCTTTGTAATGAGCAAGACATTAACTGAAAAATAAAAAGGTCAAGAGAACAGACTTTTGTCACATACATCTAGCTTGCTTCCTAACTCCTGTCAGTCATTTTTCTTCCACAAAGTCAATTTCTGGCAGACTCTGAAGTCTGATGGTGTTACAATGACTTTTTTTTTTTTCTTAAGGACATATCCCTTCGGAACACTTGTGTGTGTGGCTTCTTTGTTGGGTGAGCAGGATATGCTTGCCAGTGAGACAGAACCTCATTTAGTTACAAAATACACTGCTTCTCTTAATGAAGTTGGAGGTCTGTTCTGCAGGAAAAAAAAAAATGAAAAAACAAACAAACAAACAAACAAACAAAAGAAAACCACAGATGAGGGCCTCCTTAACATCATTCTGTAGGGCTACTACAGGTCATTTTAAAAGTACAAAAATTCTCTGAGGCTCCAACTCCTTCAATTTTTCAGTAGGTTTTGTTGAATTATACGTAACAAAGGTTTCATAAATTGACGCTGTGTTCCAGCCTGAAAGGAAGGGATTTTGTTTTTTGGGTATTTTTTAGCTTTCACTTACCACATTTCTACTCTGCAGGGATTTGTTTGAGCAACAAGAAATGAGCTGTGTCACTTGAGCATGCATTTGAAATTAAGATGGGGTCTTTTTGTGCTTGATAATTATCAATTGCTTGAAGCGTATAAGAAGATGTTGTCAGGTATGCTTGAGCTTTCTGGGAGTGGAAACTGGACAAAACTTAAGCTTGTTAGGCTGCACAGTCAAACATTTGTTATGGATTTTTTACACCCTGTAGGTGTATTCTTTGTGAAATATGTTTCTTCCTACAAAGATGAATCTGGCAGTCTTTCAGAGGCAGTCTTTCAGAGGCATTTATCCATGCTTTCTCATATTAATTCAGTTGTTCTCTCTGATAATTTCTGCTTAAAAAAATATTTAAGCTGCTTAACTACTTCCACTTCTCATTCTAGCCACACTGGTGACTTTTCATCATTGTACTCCAGCAAGCAATTGTGCAGCTAAACTTGCTCTGGAGTGGCAGAACTGTCCATCTAGTAACATTTACCTTATGTCTTCATCCTGTCTTTGGAAATCAACCCATTTTTGGCCCTTGCAGTGTATTCTCTTTCTTACTAGAAATGCAGCCGTTGTTTCTATTCCATTGCAGGAGTGCTTATAGGACCCAGACGAGACTTGGCAGAGGGCTGAGCTGAGCACAGAGTTTACACAATATGTCACTCTTTGCCCTCAAAAGCTTGCTAACCAAATAAGCAGGACCAAGAGCTAGAGGAAAGAAGAGAAGAGAAGTGACTGGCCAAGGTCACGCAGCAGACACTGGTGACAGTGGTGAGACTAGGACAGAGGTTGCCTAAGTCCTAGGACAGCACCCTGTTGCACAAAGTATGGGACATTTTGCAGAGAGGATCTCTAGGCTCTCGGGATTCAGTTTTTTGTTGTTGTTGTTGCATTCCCTCTGTTCCTGTTACTTGTGACCAGCGGCAGCTGTGGTGTCGGCTATTGCCAAAGTAGTAAATAGAATCTTCTATCCCCACTGAAAGGAGAGTGAATGATGCAATTTGGCTCCTTTTCCTTCCCACTGGCTGCCAAGACATTATTTCTGTATCAGTGCACATGGCCATTTGGCATCAAACGAAAGCCCTCTCTTTGTGTAAGCGGAGGCAGGATGTTAATTCTTTCTGATGTACCAGTAACATATCTGGAAAGGCGCAGCAGCATTTCTTTCAGGAGGCGACGGATTGTCCGTGTTCCTTAACAAAAAGGGAGTGTGTGCTCCTTTCATTGCACATGGAGCAGCTGAGAAGGTAACCACATACCTCCTTTGGTGCAGCCCTGCTAACCACAGCTCACTTCTGTTGTGTACTTTTAATTTCAATGGGATGGCAAGGCTGTTTATTTTTGCTTATTGTAGCAGTTCTGCTTCAAAGCACCTCTGCATTGAGTCATTAAACTTCTTTGTTCTACAGACTTCAAATTTGAGCATGATCCCTTTTAAAGGCTGGAAAAAGGAATCAGATTCTGTGTAACATGTACGAGGTCATATGGCACCTGCAAGGCCATATTTCTGCCTACTCGTCCTGTGTCTTCTGGCCAGATGAAAATATTCTCACTCCAGGGTCTTTACTTCAGATCATTAAGTTCTGTTTATTGCCTGTGAAGACAGTCCTATGAATTCTTCTTCTGAATTTTTGTGAACAGGAACAATTTGGAAGAAAGGGAGAGGAAGAGAATAGATCAACTAATGCCAATACGGATTTGTTTTTGCCTGGCCTAAGACCTTGAGTTACTGTACTTCCTCTTTGAGACCTCCTGCACCTCACACTGGATGGGATGATGGTGTCAGAGGATCCTTGTTTTTTCTCTTAGGAAAACAAATGGGAGTCCTGGACAAACGATGGATGCCAGTGGAGGAGGCAGAACCAGCAGGCAGGTGATTGTGGGTGCCTTTTGCACCCTGTGTCTACCTCTATAAGGAGAGAATGAGGCTGCTCTCATTCAGGTAGGAGAAGCCTAATAAAGAAACTGAATCTGAGGTCACAGGTTAATATAAAATACACGCTATTCCATCTCAATTCAAACAGGAGAAAGAGTACTTGCATAGCGTCCACTGTAACAGACATGGAAATTCAGAGTAAGAGTACAAGCTGGTTCAGAGCTCCACCCCAGGGCTATTCCTTTAACCAGGACAGCATCAACAAGGCATAATTTTTGAACTGCACATTAATTATCAGCTTGGCAATTCTCTTTCATTTTTACTGTATTTCCAAGTTGGCTTACCTACATAACCCAAGGCAGGCTCACATGCCTGTTCACAGGAACCTTGTTAATGAATGGTTGAAGGTTTTCATTGCCTTTGTGAACTGATACAGGCTCAGTCCTTTCTTTGCTGTTTGCTAGTCAAAGCAAAGGAGGCAGACTAGGCATGCCTGCACATGTAACATTGCAACATCCCAACTGTCTAGTAGGAGTGTTTATTGATCCACACTCAAGGGTAAATCCAGGGAATACCTGAGCCACTGTAAGTGGCTCTGGCACTGGAGAGGGTCACAGTTTCAGCGTTTGCATGCAGATAAGTCTGGTAAAAAAGTTCTGGGGCTGGTGTCCAGGTGCAGCCCAGTCACCAAAGCAGGCTCTACAAGGCACTAATCCCATCCTGCTAGGGAATGGGATTGCTCCTGTCCCACCACTACATCCCCACCACACCAGTGTCCTGGGACTGACCTGCGGAGGTGCATCTCTGCCACTTCTGCATCATAGCAGTGCCAAAATCTCTTATAATGATGCAGGATCAAACCTATTCAGGCAAAAGGCTGGATTTGCCTTGACATGCACAGAGAAAAACACAGTTTTCTACTTTCCTCCCCAGGTAATCCCCCCCCCACCCCCAACAAACAAACAAAAGAATCCACACGCTTGATTTGACCGTCTACGTCCATTCTTCTCTCTAGTCTTACTACCCGAGTGTCTTATCTTCCATTCTCCCCTTTCCACTGGGAAAATACTTCATTAAAGTTGTTTTCCCAAGAGAAGAGGTATATGGCTAAGGGACAAGCACGTGCGTGTAGCTTCCCATTGACAGGATAACTGCAGCTGGTCAGGGCCAATCCATACAACGGGGCTCAGACTCAGACCCTTGGCTTCCACCTTGGAAAAAGCACTTGTTCCAGAGACAGTTCAGAGTTTGACCACTTAGAAGGTGAAGGTGAAGCTGATCCTCTGTGGAAAAAGAGCGGAGTTCAGGGGAGAGCCACAGAGAATCAGGTTTTTTGCTCCTGCTGCTGCTGGGGGAAGGAGGGGATATGCTGTTGATGTGAGGGGCTGTCCCATCACACTTCCTGGACTTTGACATCTTCTTTGGAAGCAGTCTGACCATAGGAGGGGGAAATTGGCAGTGGAGTCACTTCTGCCATCAGCAACTGCCTGCTTTGCCAGTGCCTAGACTTCAGTACATAAGGGCAAGGAAAACAGCTGCAGAAAGTGTGTTCCCAAGCTTTCTCACTGCTTCCACCAGAACTGCTCTTGGCAAGTGTGGCACTACCAGCTTGTCAAGTGCCCATCTTCAGCTGTGTATGTGTGGAGCCCAGCGTTTCAGCTCGTCACTGGCCTCTCATTCCTTATTGTCTGCCACTTCAGCTTTCTGCCTCTGCCTGTACTCCCTTCTCACGGGGTTGCTTGTGGTGATCATTCAGCCAAGCTTTCTGCTGACTTATCCAAATAAGTTTTCATCCTGTCAAAAATTTATGGATGCTCTGTTCATTTAAAAACTCATTCAGGAAGAATCTTATGCAAGAACATTTGTAACAGCCATTTTCCTTAGCTTCCTTTGCTGCAAAGTGAAACCCGGGAATGACAGCTGTGGATCTAAATGCTGTTTTCCTCAGCAGTGAAGGAACAACTCAACCAATGCTCACATGAGATTCAGCAATAGCTTTAATGGCAAGAGCCAGAGATTGTGGGAAAGCTCCTCACAACCAACCCAAACTTTTGTTGAAAACTTTAGTTTGGATTGGGAGCAAATGCAAGCTTTGGAAGAGAAAGGATCAGCTGGTCCAGGCTTTATATCTATGGATCTATCCTCAGCTCCCGAACTTCATTTTGTGCTGCTTAAGATGAAAACTAAGCCAGCAACAGATCTAGAAACTCCTAAGCTCTGGACCCAGGAAGGGGGGTTCACATCTACGATCCAGAACCAGAGCCAGGTGCTACTTCTGGAGCGGAGCCTTTTTGTCTATGAGAAGGCTCAGACGCCCTTCTCCCTGAGCTACCTCTGGTGCTGAGACAGTAATAGGTGATGTTTCTGTCAGGGAGCTAGCTGGGTCTCCCTGCTAATGCTCGTGTGGGAGAGACAGACAGGGACCTGTTCACAGCTCTGCGTGTTTCTGTATTCAGGGCAGAACGCAAGCCACACAGTGTCTGCTCTGTCCTCTGTGCCAAAGACACGAGATCCTCAGTTGCTTGATAATGATGAACACTTTCCTCTCTGGTCTGTGTGCATGTATGTGTGTGTCTGTAGGCCTTCGGTCAATATCCTGGCTCTGAAACTCTCCACAGTTTGTAGGAAGGGTTCAAAACCCCTGTCTTTAGGTCTGGCCAGTTGGCTGGCCAGTATCTTCACTAACAGCCTACAAACAGAGTCCCTCAGACCCATGCGTGCTCTTGCCAGAGCTCTGCTTCCCATATCTCTGTCATAGTCAGAGATGGTCCTAAGTACATCAGTAGAGCACTGTAATAAATGATACAATTATTCTCGCATAAGGCGCTGTTTCAAAGACACTTATTTTATCAGCCAGTGCATTTCAATGGGATTTATTTCCCCTCTCTTGCTATTCATTTACTTCTCTTCTTTCCATTGCAATAAAACTCTCAACAGAGGGGGAAAATCTGGATGTCAGTTCAAAATGTTGTAGTAAATAATTCACAGTAATATAAGGAGAAATTGCTTTTTGTTGACTGGAGCTCATGCAGGGCATTGCATGTAGCTCAGACTGGATAAACATGGTCTGCTTTGGATACAGAAATTTAAAGTCTGTCTTCTTGTTTTATCCCTGGACTGATGTCGTATACAGTATATTAACACCAGTGCCAGTGCCATCACAGAGTGGGGTAATGTATGGGATAGCAGGCTGAGGAAAGTACAGGGCAGTTATTTCTTGTGTCTCAGCCTTATTCTGCCTTCGCTGCTTTTGTCACTGAGAAGAAGAAAACAGAGAGGTGAAATGTGAGGCCTTCCAGCTGCCTACATCTGTTAACCAATTTATTTTTTTTAAGGTAGAGGAAATGGGAGGGTAAAGAAGGTGAAGACAGGAGTATGTCTTAATCTACAGAAGATCTAGGTCAGCAAATAAATGTAATCATTCTTTGAGTTAGTGAGATCTATGTCAGTCATGTTAACCTGTTGAACCAATGACCCGTGGCTCCTGCCTTGAGTGTGGCTGGAAATATTAGTTTTAACAATGCCCAGGACTGCAGATTCAGCAAAGCCTTCCTGATGCTGCAAACAGTGATTGAAACCTACCTGGATTATGGAAACTAAACCCACACAAGCAAATGGAAAACAGCAAGCATTGTCCCTGCGGCTGGTTGACAGAACATTAATTCAGATACCATTCAAAACATTCATCTTTGCTCTGTTTCCGAGTCTGTGCTGAGGCAGACAGGCTAGAGTTACTGGACTCAGTATCATAACATGTGCATTTTAAAGTTGCTTTTTATCTTTCTGATCCATGACAGGGTAAAATATCAGGTTTTGGGAGAGCTGGGGACTTTGTAACAGATAATCTGGTTCCTGAATGCATTGGATTTCCAAGTGGGTCAAGGAGAAAAAGGTATTGGTGAGGAGGTGCTCAGGCTATTAATTTCATTTAATACAATGCTCTGCTGAATACAGTGGTTGTGCAATAGAGAGGGGAGGAGTGGGGAGGAATCTTGCTGCTTCTCTTCCACATTGCTGAAATGATAGGGCATAAATCGTCATGCAGAACCACACATGCTCTGTGTTTATTATTGTTTTGATAGCTAGCTTTGCAAAGTAGGACTTATGAGTGTAGATGATTTGAAAATAATGACTCTGACATTATATGACCTTTAGGTACATTGACAGCCACTCCAGACTACGTGCTATTTGATGATTAAAAGAATATTTTTTTTTGGTTGGGGGAGTCTGTTGATGGAAGAGGTTTAAATGTAATAAAACCAGAGTTATAGTCAAACAAAGTGACAGTCCTTGTTGTGGAACTCGCTGTAGGGGACACGAGATGATTTCTGTGCATGATAATGCATTTGCTTTTAAATGCCATCACTAGATTGATAATTATAGAATCCTTCATATTGTGCCTGGCGGGGAGTCAAGGCTGAATCTTACCAGTCTGTAAGAGCGTGAGATAGAAAAGTCTGCTGAAAAACAGAGGAATTTAGTCAGAGTTTGTGCATGCAGCTGCTAAATGTATTTAAGATGTTATAGGAGAGCTAGCTTAGTCTCATCAGAGTCAGCATAAAGCCTGATGATGCTTTATTAGCAGTTAGCATATTGGCAGGAAGGCTCTTAAGATCTCTTTGTGGCAGACAATGCACAAATGAACACCACCCCAAACCTGTCTTTTCCCAATTTGGTTACGTACTACTATTGCTATTTTAAGATGCAGAGCAATGTTTGAAAACCCTTTCGTTTCACTTTCAACACATACAGCAGCACAGTGAGGAATACAGAGCATCCGAAGCAGTATGAAGCTATTCAGTATCTGCAGCAGGCAGAGGACAGGCAACAGGAGAGACTATTCTGGTTGTGTTCCAACACCAACTTCCTCAACCAACTTATTCTCGTTAAAAAATAGGTAGAAGTTTTAAGAACACCATGACCTATGGAGTGAAAAATGAAGCAAAAAAAAGGCATGAAGTCATAAATGTGTTCTTTACATTGAATACACTGAAAATCACGGTTGTAATTGCCCAGATATAATCAATGTCATCAGCACAGCTCCCTTTGCTGATAGCAAATACTCAGTGTGTTTGCAGCAGTGTGCCAGGCACTGCAGCTGAAGCCTTGGAAATTCTGCTGGTGAAGAGTAGGATTTTTTACATGCCATGTAGGATTCTGCTTTTAAGCAGGTGACAAGTATCAAAAATGAAAACCAGTTTTGGGTGAACAAGCTGCATGTGAACCCTTAGGTAAATATGGTTTGGTGAGGAGTTTTCCCTCATCTTAGGAAAGCCCAAAATGCCTGTGTCTGAGTCAGTGGCTACAGGGGCAGGAAATGCCAGATGAAGATGGCAGCTTCTCCACACCTTCTTGAGAGCTGTTGAGGACCAGCAATGAGGAGAAAATCCACATCCCTCATTGCTCAGTAGAAAAAGCATCAGTCCAAGAGAAATCAAGGCAGAAGAGCCAAAGACTCATCAGAAAAAGAAGAAGAAAAGGACAGAACAAAAAAGACCAAGCTCACACAGAAAGCAGAAGAGGAAGACGCACACTAGAATCAGGAGGCAAGACAGGTTGTTGTCACTGTATGCTGGTGCAGAAAGCTTAAAACATGCATAGCAGGTAGCTTGGTAGTTGTACCTGCAGCATGAGAGGTCACATGTGGGCAAAGCTGGCCAGCCGTGCTGGAAAATCCGTCTGAAATAAGATCAGTTCTTTGAAAGAATACTTTTTTTGTGGGGCAAGAAATCTTTTATGGTGCCTGGACAGGGTTGCAGTCTTATTCAGAGCCACTTGGCAGAAAATGTTTTAGGGTGTTATGAAGACAGAATACAATACACATACAAGAACGCTGTAGTTGTATTTGTGTGCTGAGAAGCACTTCAATTTCTTTACACTAATACGTTAAAATAACGGGCTGTTCACTGAGAAAGAAAACATGCTTAGTGTGCACTCAGTCCAGCCCTAGTTATAAGCTGAAAATCCGTTCTTAGGAAGATCCCTATGTGTTGGGTGGGTATCTGGGGAATTCTGAGCATTTTAATGACTCTGCATCTTCTCATTTCAGTTAGAGAGGTCTGAAACAAAATTTATAAATTCAAATGAGAACTTCAAAAATGGCATGATTTTCAAGAGCCTTGAATTCTAGAGCTAAGTAACTTTTTTCCCCCCTGCAAGTGTAAAACGTATCGTCTCCAGCTGCTGCTATTTTTAGCAAATATATATATATAGCTAGGTTGAAAATGAAACTAGCAATTTTGAAGTTAAAACCTGTTAAAAAGTTTCAATAAAGAATGATTCTTTCTTTCCAAATGAGAAGCCGTTTATAGTATGAAAATTGATATTTTTTTTTTTGTTTCAAAATATTGCAATAGAATATTTGGATGTTAGATATAGAGGGAGATATTTTAATGAAATTGAGAAGAATGAGAAAATGTTTCATTGTCACAGAATCTGCATTTTTTCACTGACATAAAATTTCATTAGGAAGTATTAGGTTTGTCAAGTTCCTCCCAGCCTTCAGTGGACATGACTGAAAATGGTTTATTAAAGTGAGATAATTATTTGTATATACAACTCTGGATTTTGCAATACAATATCTGGCTAAGATTTTAACAAGATTTTTTTTTTTAAATGAAAGATAAAATTCCAGTGGTGTACTGTAGTTTATTATATGAGCAATTAGAACGAGTCATAGATACACCAGATAACTAGAGCAGAGGGAAGACACTTTAAGTAAGCTTGCTTACAGTTGTCATCACAATTATACCAGTAATTTCTTTTACTAGTTCAGCCTACATGGCTCAGCTTTGCTCAAATAAAACAGCTGTTGATCTGACCAGGCAATGAGCTGATCGGTTTCTCTTATCTTATTCATGTAATCCACATTCCTATAATACTGACTTGGCTTTGCAGGCAGTTTTATTTTCATGCATCAGTTTCTTTCACAAAGTGAAATGAAAAACAAACAATAAATATTCCCTTCCCTTCCCTTCCCTTCCCTTCCCTTCCCTTCCCTTCCCTTCCCTTCCCTTCCCTTCCCTTCCCTTCCCTTCCCTTCCCTTCCCTTCCCTTCCCTTCCCTTCCCTTCCCTTCCCTTCCCTTCCCTAGGACTTTGAACAATTATCACCACCAGACAAGATGGTCCATGAGTGACTAAAGCCTTGTTTGGAAGCCTTTTGTGACTGATGGTTGGATTCTCTGGTGTCTAATTTATCATAAGATCTGACTGAAGATTTTTGCTACAGCTGAAGCTTTCATACCATCTGTTTCTCCTATTCTTCTTCCTCTATGTTTCTCAGTCTCTGATGTCTACCAAGGTGCTCTAACATGTGCTTGTGTTAAACCCATTCTTCAGTGGCGGCACTACGAGATCTCAGCCCTTTACCAGCCCTCCTTTCTTCCTGTCTCCTTCCCTGTTTTTTTTTTTTTTTTTTTTTTTTTTTTTTTTTTTTTTTTTTTTTTTTTTCCCAAACCTTTCTTCCTCTGTTTGAAATAAGCCAAGAATTTCAAAAATTGTTTGTCATGGGAAACATTCTGAGTGCCAGATGCCCATTCCCATAGACACACACATCCAAACCTATGTAGCACAAAACAAGGCTAACGCATTTCAGAGGCACCACATTCCATACAAATGAGCACTTCTGGAGCTAACGAACATCTGTGAGAGCACTAACAAATTTTATATTTCATGTATCTTAGGAGTTTCCTAATTATAGCCCCATTGTGATGCAGGCAGGAATTAAAATCAATGGGAATCAATGACTCTGTGATGAGGCCATTCATAAAACACACTTGAAAGTTTCCCTCCCCAAAAATGCATGAAGAAATTAAGCAGTGAGGTAGAAGGGTCAAGTTCTTCTCATGGGCTGATATGTGATTAAAAGACAGGAAATAAATCCAAGTGTAAATGCTCAGTTCTCACAGTGCAGAAAATGCTGCAAGGGGTTACCACTGAGATCTGTGCTGGTACTTGTGCTCTCCAATGTATTAATGAATGATCTGGAAAGGAGAACAAAGAAGAAAAGGGAAACCTTTGCTGAGGGGTAATGAAAGCTGAAATTGACTGTGAAGACTTGGAGGAGGATAGCATGATGCTGAGTGACGGGCAATAAAACAGCAGGTGAAATTGTCTTTTGGTCAGCTGAAAATCTGATGCACATGTAAGAAAATAATCCTGCCTATATATAAAGAGTGATGAGGTCTGCATCAGATGCTACCATTTAAAGAATTAGATGTTCGGATCAGTGCAGGTTGCTCTGTGAAAATAGCCCAGGGGCAGTCATACAGAGTGCTAGAAGTTGTTAGCGAAGGAAGTGAAAAGAAGGAAACCAAAGTGAACAGGGAAAAAGACAAAAGGAAAGCAAAGGAAGTATTCGGGTCAGTAAATAGAGGAGTGATGCACCTAAACTTTATAGTTCTGGTCTTGTCTTCTCTGGAATCAGAAAAGAAGGAGCAGAGGTAGCAGAAAGAACAACAGAAATGCCTGTTGTTATGGAATAGCCTCTGTACAATGAGAAACTAAATAACTAATTCCTATCCATGAAGAAAAAGGATAGGATACGATTGATTTCTGAAATTGTAGGTGATGCTGAAAGGAGGAGTAGGGAAAGGTTCTTTATTATTTCTTATACTACAAAAGGAGTAGCTTTTAAATGAAACTGTCAAGCTCAGGCTTTAAAAGAAACTACAGGCAGCATTTTCCACACAGTGCATAATTAAACAGCAGAGCCGATTGCCACAGGGTGTTGCAGAAGCCAAGAGTATAAATTAATTAAGAAAGCAATTAGACAAGCTCACAGATGAAAACTCCATCCATGGTTACTAAACATGAAGATGTCAATCCACCTCAGGCCTAAAAAGTCCCCATTTCACATTTGTCCTGTTCTGCTATTTTGTCCTCCAGTTACTATTGCTGTTCAACACCAGACACGGGATACAGGCAAAGACAGACTTCTGGTTTGGCCTAATATAACCTTCGTTTTGGTCTTGCTTGAGATGTAGTGAAACGAGGATGTGAGATGATTAAGTTTACATATGGGATTGCCAGCAGAATTTCCCTTTCTTGATCCACTGACTGGCTGATGGGGGAAACCTCTTCCTTATCTTTGTATTTTACTATTCTGCAAGACCTGCTTTTATTCTTTATAGATTGCAGATTGCAGTTAAGTACTTCCAGGAGAGTCTGAGAGTATTTGGAAGAGAGCCTGGCCTTTGGGAAATACATATGAATATAAACAGATCAAATGGAATTTACCACAACCTTGTGCATCACTCCTGAATTTGGTTGAAATCTCAGGAGGAAGTGATCTGATGCAGGAGGGAAGGAACTGACAGTAGTGCTCCCAGGCCACTGGAAAATTTGAATTCCTCCTAATGCTCTGGGGAATTAATTGGAACATATGCAGTTATGAAAATATTTTTGGAACTCTGGAAACAATTTTCTTTATCCCAGCTTGCCAAAGAACTACAATGGAGTTGAATGTTTCAAGAGTTTCAAAGAGATAACAATTGAATTTTTTTTTTCCTGAAAACAATCATACCATTAGTGCTTTTCAGAAAGGGCTTCAAATGAGAAGGTATCAGCAACACTTGTGGCAAAGAAACTTACTGAAAATCATCTGCTTCCTAATAAAGAAAATAAAAGCCACTGCAGGCTTAGATCAAAGCTGAAATCAATGAATCTGTGATCCAAGTGCAGATTTCAGTCAATGGGAGTAGACCTATGTACATGAAGAATAAACGTGGCTTCTGGAGTCCATTGTGGGCTCTTTCAAATTTAATTATAGCCTAAATACCTTTCTTCATTGGGAAATAAAAAGGGTTTTAGAATGTCAAGCTTCCTTGCTGGTATTCTCAGTAGTTCCAGGGGACATTGTGACAGTAGGGAAGAGAAGACACTTACTGTATGTTAATTATTTTTTATTCAATTACAACCAAATTGGTGCATAAAGTGCAAACCAAGAAATATTTTCAAAGCATAAATAAATAAACAAGTAAATAAAATTATAGTCTAACAAAAGATACTTGGAGAGGGGTTATTCCATTACAGGGCCAAACAACAGCTTAATGCAACAGTACACTACTGAACTTCACTTGCTTTTCATTTTCTAGATGCTTTTCATGCTGCATTTGCTCTCAAAAAGGGAAAAATGAGCCAGAGACAAAACAACCATTTCAGCACAGCGGAGGAGCTGAGAAGCAGAAGGTAAGGAAGTGGTGGGAAGGCTTTGTGGGAAAGACACTGGAGATTGTGTGGCCACAGATTTCCTCTGTGTCACTTAGGCATGATTAGGGATTGATTTTTAAATGCAGTAGTAAGCACAATGAATGGGTACTGAGTAATTTGAGATTTTATCAGTGCATCAGTTAGGCTTTTCACTGTCAGAAATGTTGATGTGATGTACCTAAGATGCTCAGGCAAAGGAGTCTGAGATAATAACACCACATACATGAACAAAGGAGTCATAAGACAATTCCATCTTTGTGGGGTTGAATTAGACCATGCCCCATGGAGAAAATGGTATGTGATCACATGATTAAGGTCCGTACCTTAAAACACATACCAGCAGAGGTGAGAGGATGAATCTAAGCATTCTTATTTATTTATTTATTTATTTATTTACATTTTGGAAGTGAATTTTGTAACATTAACAGTGTTCTGGTAATATCTAGATTAGAGGTTAGGAGGAAATTCTTCACTCAGAGGGAGGTGTGTCACTGGCACAGGCTGCCCAGAGAAGCTGTGGATGCCCCGTCCCTGGAGGTGTTCAAGGCCAGGCTGGATGAGGCCCTGAGCAACCTGATCTAGTGGGTGGCATTCCTGCCCATGGCAGGGGCTTGGTAGCAGGTGACTTTTAAGGTCCCTTCCAACCCAAGCCATTCTATGGTTCTATGATTCTTTTTAAGGATATGTTTATATGCAGGTTGGATATGCAGAGCTAGATCTGGACAGTTGCCTCTGAGTTATACACGGATCGAGTCATGTGGAGGGTTCAGGATGAATCCTGCAAACACAGTTTTAAGATCAAATGATAGCCTTGTATATATTTGCTTTAGTGTCACAATGAATGTGAGAAAAAAAATAGCACAGACAGAAGAACAGATGTACCTCATGCACAGCTGTTGGAATGCTCTGACATTGCACTTTGCAAGGGTCTTGTCTACAAAAGACCTTATCTCGCATCCATCTGCATTGTTAAGAAACAGACATACCTACAGCTTCAGCTGTGTAATGCAAACATGGTGTGACTGCAGAGTGCATGTAAGCAGCAAAGGGGACATATCCCAGGAGCTCAAAGCTGATTTAGCACATTCTCCAACTCCCTTTTTTCCCCATTTTACTTCAAAAGCACAACTGAATGGAAGGGTCATAGCTGGGGCATTTGCCTCGTTTGGAGACCTCAGTCTGTTGGCAGCTGGCACTGGACTAGCACACAGAGAGCTGAACCCATTTGGGGCTGCACTGTGCTGCTGCTCAGGCCAGCTGGGCATCTGGGTCATGGTATCTTGTTCGGGATGCAAACCGGGGCTGTGCTTATTGCAGAGAGGTTAATCTCTGTATATGGCTGTGTCTGCAAATCATGTCAAAAGTCCATATCTAATAATAGTCTGTCTCCAACAGATGTTTCCAGGAATTAATCAGCCAAAAATGTGTCTGGTTGTGGCTTGATTCCTTTAAATAGAAGTGAAATGACGTGATGGTATCTAGTTTGGACAGGGAAGTGGGGAACCATAGAGAAGTGGACATAGATATTCATACAACTAACACAGGTCATAAAATGGTCTCATTATTTCCTAGGCAGGACAATGTCCATGTGAAGTTCTTCATTCTAGAAAGTCTGTATTTTCTGTGTTTGCCTATATCTATAACCACACAAATCAGACACCAAAAAACACCCATCAAATCATCTGTTCACTTTACTTTACCACTGCAAGGTTGTCTGCTGTAAAACATTTCGTAGAGTTTTGCCTCATCTGTGCTTTAGTTTGTATTTAATGCAATACATTTTTTAATCTGCATGAATTGTAGTCACCTACCTTGAACTCCAATATCTTTTACAATGGTTTACAAGCATGGTTAATCCTAAAAGCAAAGCGCTCAATGAGATCATCTAAGAAAAAATAAATGAACTTGTTTCCCACTATCCTAAAAGTTTCCCCTCAGCAACATCTCCATTCTCCAAAATTTCCCAGCGGTAATTGATTTTGCAATATACCTCACAGCACAGCATTTTTGTGCTATTTGTTGTAAATGCCAAAGTCAATGCATTACCCACATTGGCAAACTCCCTTCTTTTAAACTGGCCTCAGGGTTTTCCATTGAACTTGGCTCTGGCAACACACCCGTGAGGAGCTCTTCCCACTCCCACTGCAGAAGACACGCAATGACCCAGCAATCTGCAACTGCCCGGCCTCAGAAAACCCTGCTCAGGCTCACGCTCCTCTGTTCAGGGGGGCCAACAGCACGGGCACCCAGAGGCTCCAGAAAACTGAGTGAACTTCGTGGCAGCCCCGACTGCCCCTCAGCAGGCCCCACTAGGCCTTACCCCACACTGTCCATGGCTGGGGTGGTGGGACAGGCCTCCTCGGGGAGCCCTCCATACTAATAAAATGCTCTGAATATCTCTTGCGAGGGCTTCTTGTGAGACATTGCTGACCAGGAAGCCCTCCTGATGCTATTTCTCCGAGGCTGGCTCACGGTGGCACGATGCCGAATAGAGATGGCGCTCCTGCAGGACAGGCGGCGGGGCTGCTCCCTCAGAGCCTGGCCCCAGATAAATCTCATTGGGAATGCAAGGCCAGGCTCCTCCTTTGCCAGTGTATAATACATTACATTCTTAAAGCAGGGAAAAAAAAAAGAAAAAAAAAGTTAATTACTTTCCAGATGCATTAGGGAAATAGCTGTGAGTGCTTTCCTGTTCATCTTTTATTTATTATATATTACCTAACTGTTTAAAAATTTATTGTTGTGATGCCTATAATTGTCCTGGTTACAACAGACCATGCTTACTGTATGTTTTATTTTCAAGGCCTTTACCATATACCTTGTAAGGCAGGAAACTGGGAGCCCGAATGTCATATTGCATGCAAGAAAAATGCTTACCTTTGCCCAGCAAGTATTTAGGGCCAGACTCATTCTTTGAGAACTTCATTTTTGTATTGCCATTATGAATTTCTGGCCAGAACACTTAAGGGCACTGATTTGAAAAGCCAGAGGAATCAATATTTTCCTGTTAACAGGCAGACTGTCACATAAACAAATCTACTAAATATCCGCATGTAGTGGCCCTGCCAGCTATTCACTCCACAGCAACACTGGCATTTTTCTCTTCTTTAGATTGTTGATAAAAAAGTACCTTCCATCCTATTCTTATATTTTAATTATTTCTTATAATTCACCTAAAATTAGTTTGTCTGGAGTCAGGTCATCTTTTTCTTACTTTGATCAGTATCCTCTGTTCTGTAAGTTAATTTATATCTCCGTGTAAACAGGAGGAGAGTCTTTAATTTTATTTTTTGCAGTAGATCAGTATTATGTTATATTTATTTTGTTATATTTTGTTCATTATTATGAACAAAACGAAACAAAATGTTACCCACTAACTCAAATCTCATTTGTACTGTTTTTCAGGTTTTTTAAAGATCTCTTAAACTCATTTATAACACCGATACACTTTTTTTTTTTAAACTTTATTAATTTCCCCCCTTCTTCATTTTTGTGCTTTTTAGTAGCACAGATCTTCCCTGAAGCATCACAATATCCCCAAGTAGAAAAAATGATTCCTTAAAATAACATCTGCTTCATTACCATTTTGTCATCCAGCCTACAAGACAGTGTTTCCACTGACTTCTCTAAGCTGTGCATAAGGCCCCATATGTCTTAATTACAGAGCTTAGCATAAGCTCCTTGCAGCTTTGCCCATGCATTGTGCTGTACTGTGTTCCATGATTTATAGGAGGACGGTGTCCAGAAAACGGTTTTGGCAAGGTCAATCCTGGCCCAAACCGCTTATTAGCTATGCGGAGAAGATGGACAAAATGCGGTGAGGGGAGGAGACTCCTGGAGAAGGAAAGGAACCTTGCTCAGAGCTGCAAGAGAGGTTTCGAACAGAGCCATTATGCTCCATGAAAATAGCTCATGGGCTGATATTATAACATCACTAATTTTGAAAGTAAAACAAGTCTTTATTGAAATGCTGTAACCATGTAGACACCTTTGTCACCTCCTCTGAATACTTTCTTTTTGCAAACCATCTCTCTTTGATACAGGCTGATGAATCTTGTCTTTAACCATTTCTGTTGGTATTGCATTTTCTGCAATCATCTGCTGGCTAATCAGGACCAAAGGCTGGCATTGCATCATCTTTTGTCTTTGGGATGATGTCCTGCTGGCCCTCCATGTAGGTCACGTACCTCATCACTTTCAAGCTCAGGGCTGATGACAGCTGAGATTCTTTTTGAACCTGCAGGTCCCAGCTGCTTCAGTTCAGCCTGCCCACGTTCCCAGAATAACTTTGGTTATGTCAATGCCGGTATGCACTTGCTAGGCATTAACGGGAATTTGAATTCTTCCTGCCACTCCAGAGAAGGCTTTATTACCCTCATGAGTCACACTGACTGTGGAAAACCATCCATTTTTTAAATCTAACATTTTATGAGTGCAGGTTGCTGGTTTGTCATCAAACTCCCAACCTCGTTATCTACTTTCTGCCTTATTCCCATTTTTTTGACCAATGTTCATGACTCTGCTAGGATTTAAAGTTCTCAGAGTAACTAGACACATCTGCTCCACCACAACTTCAGGAGGCAAAAACTAGGGAAAGGGAATCAACCACCACTGACTTCCCTTAATCCTTTCCCCAGGGGAGTCCCTGATATGCAGAAGCATTTCTCAGGGCTAAGTCTCCTTTTCAGCAGTCTACCTAGAAAGCTTGAACTGGATCTTTCAGAGTAGTAATGATGATGCTTTCAGTAAGCAAGACTTTAATAGCTCATGTTACCAGAGGCTGCCTTAAGTATCAGCTTATATTGTAGTCTCTCATGGACTCTCTGTCTGTGACGGTCCAGTGAGAGCCTCTTCCACACCTCTCTGTTGTACCACCTTTCGGCTACATGGCTTACAGTAACAGAAGTCCTCTGGGGATCTATGGGACCTTATGCCCTCCAGCAGAACTCAGCTCAAGAGCAAAGCTCATTTACTGAGACCATTTATTTTCTTTATTATTCTTTTTTTCTCTCCCTAATTATGAAATGATAGCTATTAAAAATGTTTACAAGGGCTTATTGTTTGCAGCGTTACTTTCCTGGAATGCAAAGCAGTTAAAACAGTAGTTTAGGATGCCTTCTGGAAATATCATATATGTTTTCCAGGAAATGTTACGATAGCTTGTGGTGCCATAGCACTTGGCTACAATTAACTAATACTAATGGCTTGATGCTGTGATAATTCATGGTAAGAGAAAATTTAGTATTTAACTAATGCTGCAATAACATCTCACTGTAGTGTTATAATGAACTCCTTACTGAAATGCTAACATATTTTCTGCAGATGTTGTCTGTTCTGGATGGATGTGCCCTATGTCCCAGCTACCTCTGTCCTCAGAAAACCTCGTTCATCTCCCCTGGATGAACTGACCCTGGCACTACAATTTCTTGGTCTTCTCATATTAAGGTCAACAATGACAGCACCGCATCATTCTCTAGCAAAATAGTGACTTTGAGAATAATGAGCTGATACATCTTTCTGGAAGGCAGCAGGATCTCTGGAAGGTATTTTATTAGCTTGAACCAATGGGATGAAGGTTGTATAATTTCTCTCTCCTGCTTCCACATATCCAGGGCATCAACATTAAAGGGTGCTTCCACAAACTCAGTCTAAGTCATGGCATTAAAAACTGTGCTCAGCTTTATAAGAGAGGTTTGCTGGCTGTGTAACACCATCACCATGGTTTCATCAGTGCAAACATTTATAGCTCCGACAAACTCACTTCTGCTGAAGAAAGCAGCAGAAATCCTCTTCAGCAGCTGTTGCTTCTTTTCCTAAGTGTGATAACATTTTCTGACTTCATGGATTGTGCTACTTATCTTTATAACTCACACTTTTCAAAACTATCAACTATCAACTTAGTGGTCCACTATCAATCACTACAGAGTACACAGAGCACAAAATTCAGTTCTTTGCCACTTTTGCATATGCAGAAAGATCACTCTGGAAGAGTAAAAGTAAGTTTTCTTGGAGTATAATAAAGGAAAATATTTTATTTAATTACTCTTTGTTGGGTTTAGGTAAAATAATTCTAAACATCTTGAGAACTGTTACCCACAGAAAAAATACTTAAAAATAAGTGTGATGCCTACCATTTGCCTCCCATGAGAGTACTCCCCTCCTTTCCTACACACACACTTATTTATTCAAGTTGTATCTCCAGCACTGACTTGAAAAGCAAAGAGCTATGTGTTTGTTACCACCATTCCATTAAGCAGAGTCATAATTGATTATGTTATGTTTGCTGGTCTTTTCAGCGTTAAGGTGCAGGTTTACAATGGAAGGTGGTGCATCCATGTGAAAAGACATCGGTTGAAACAAGTTGTAATGAGTGTCTAGAGAGTCCTTGAACTAGTTATGTGGTTTTTCTTTCTTTAAAAAAAAACAACAACAAAACAAAACAACAACAAAAAACTTTTGTACCATTCAAAATATATCTTTAAATGTGTGAGTATTCATGTAGGAGCAGCTGCCAGCTCTGAATAAAGGGTGCACCTATGATGCTGAGGGGGTTTTAAGAAAGCTCATGTCTTCCTGTATCCAGCTGAGATTCTAGTCTGGAGGAGGAAATGGAGCCAGCTCTGTATATCACTCCATGCTGAGACACAGCACCACTGGCTGGTAGATTTACTTCAGTGTGACGACACTTACTCTTGAGGGGGTTTTGGCTAAAAACGATGAAGAGACTGGATAAGAATTCAATTGAACTTCCATGTGAGGTTGTGAATCAGAGAGGGCTTTCCAGATGGTGATAAAGCAAAGCAAGGAACGGTTTTTCCAAGCAGTACTTTTAGAGGCAAGATCTGCAGCCACTTGTTACATTTAGATGGCTTGGAGCAGTGGAAGGATGGGATCTGCTAGCGGATTCTGCTGGGTCTTGGGGTGGATGAAATGGACCTGCCTAGCCCTGTGTGTCTGGGAGTGAGGGAAGGAATGATACCAGGCTGAAAGGAGGAAATAAGGTGATTAAACAAATAGCTGTAATTCATGAATTAACACAGAGTGCTGTGCCTGCCCTGAGATCCGAATACAATGGCTTTCAGTTAAATACATTTTTCTGCTGAGATGTTTTTTGGGATAGCTCATTGTAATGACTTCCTAAAACAGTGAACTTGCTCCAACAGAGCTTTATTTCTTCCTCTTTAACACTTACCATGGTCTTTCCCTCCAGAAATAATAGCTATGGGAGCCAACGAAGAGCAATCCCCACTAGGCAGCAGGGTACAACATTTACAATCGTGACCATAGTCATATAGCCGCAGCAGGAAATAAAGGCATCCACTGCAGTAGTGTTTAGTTAGCTTATGGCTTTCCTATGGGATGTCAGAAGTGAACCAACCCTGCATAAGGACAAAGGAAATTGAGCTACCTGGATAACACATTATTGAAAACTTTTGACTTAAGGCCTAGATATTTGCAGGGACAGTACTGGCAGGCAAAGAAAGAATTGGATGTACCTAATAAAAATGAAGCGTGTGGAATTAAATAAACACCACTACTCAGCTTACGTTGTTGTAATGCAAAGATATTCAGACCAGATCTGGGACAGGATACAGTGTTTGTAGAAAAAGCAGCCATTCTGTAAAACTGGATTGCAGCTAGGCAAATTTGCAAAGGAATATGAAAGCAAAATACAACCACAGGCATAAAGGGCAGAGCTCTGAGGTTAATAAAGAAACAGCATTCTTTCTTGGATCTCCTAATACATTCTCAAGCCTAGGTATTACAACTGACCAGCTAAGAACATGTAATCCACTTTAATTGAACATTTTACTGCATGTTTCCTGGAGCTATGGAGCAGTAATGTCTTCACAGAAAAGATAATAGTTGTGTCTGTACTCTCAGGGGCAGCCCTCAGGCCTTGCTCAACACCAACCTTGTCTTCCCTGCATACTGGAAACCTATTATTCTCATTAGATATCAAAGGCAAAGCCCAACATAATAGGTTTAAGCTGCTCCTGGAAAATACAGGTTAAGTAACAAAAAGAGAGCTGTATATGAAAGGAAACTCAGGCAGCTGAACACATGGCAAAACAGGGTCTTCAAGGGAGGTATTTCAAGTTGAATCCTGCTATTATATGTAATTTTTAGCAAGTAGCATCTAGGGGACAACAGTGTTCAATGCATTTCTGGATATGTAATTCAAATTTGTTTGGTTTACCTATTCTGAGGAAAAGGCAGACGAGGAAAAGTTGTCCAGTTTGCAAAATCAGCTCTGGGTTTTGCTGGTCCAGGTCTTCCCAGCTTCCACTGGTAACAGAAAAAGGGCACCCAGTGCAAAAATTCAGAAACTCTTCCAGAAACTTGTATTCTCTCTTTGGAAAGGGCCCTTAAGGTCTGTTACCTGCATAAAATGTACCGGCTGTTGTCCTGAAGAGCACTGCAGCTTGTTGAAATCTCGTGCTCTTCACCTTAGTGAACTCAACATGAAAATAAACATAAGGAATAAAAGTTTTTTGGACTGTTTTTATGGTTTGTGTGCTGTACTATTTAGATGTTAAAAAAAAAAAAAAAAAAAAAAAAAAAAAGAGGCCTGGCTGGGTATTTATTTTGCCTTAAAACTTCCACTCATATTTTTTGCAAAGTTTTAAATTATTTTTTTTTTTTTTTTAGTTTACTTCATGGAAAGAGGGGCAGGGAGGAGAATGGCAGAAGGAAAAGTGTTAAAGAGAAGGGATAGAAAATAACAGGAAAGGTGAAGAGTATCCTTCTTTCTTTTTCCCTCTCCTTTACAGAACCTTTCTGCTATACCAACAGTGATGTGGCTTCCATGATTTCAAATTTGAAATCAACGGTATAAAAGCAATTAAAATACTCAGCCCACTGATAATACATTTCACCATGGGATCTCAGAGCACTCTATCTTTATCCTGTACTATTCTACAATGTAGCTATTTGAGGAACTGAAATCATCATTGCCTCCTGTGCATTTCAGCAATCACACAGCATCTTTTTTTTTTTTTTTTTTTTCTTAGCTCTGCCTTAGGGCAATGCTGGATGACTGAAGTTTCTGCCTCTCATCTTAACCAAAATGGAATCTTGGATCCATTTCTGAAAACTGCTGGCATGCCTTTACATTTCTGCATATATTATGTACTTTTATTATAGGTCTGTTTCCTATCCTTAGTAAGATCATAGAGGGTAAGATATATACTATTAATTCTGTGAGTGTATTTAAGAAATTATTTGGGCTGAGCTTGGATGATTCAATAACTTCCGCTGTAGGGCTTCTAATACAATATCAAAAATGATGCAGCACTGGTCTGGATAAAACCCTTTCCCCTCCTTCAGATTTGCTCAAAAGTCTTACGGGTTAATTTTGTAGTCACAGTAGTCTTTATAAGAAATTAGGTATCATCTGTGTTCTGCTAGCATAAAACTAGCAGAAGTGCATCAGCCTTTGCACTATGGTTAATGTGGCAGAAATTTAATTGCACACCCAAGCCTGATCTGGATCTGATTTGTAGTGTTCCTGAAAGACAGACTGTGGAAAGGCAAGACTGACTGGTTTAGGTTGGATAAATTATGAATTAGATTCCACCGCTTGTAATACAAACAAATTTCGTAGCCGTGTTTCACCAGAAACCTCTGAAATAAAAGTAATGGAATAATAAAGTCTGTGAAATAAACATCCTTCGCTCTCTAGTCTAGTAGTTAAGATGATCAAGTCCATTCACAGAAATCTCCATTATAAGAGGTGAAAATTGTATTCAGATATATTGAATGTTTCAATGTATTTCAGTGGTATATATTTCAAGATATTTGAATTACCTTTGAGTAGGAACTCTTCTCCCTCACTCAAAAAATCTGAACATTTATCTCCAGATGCCTTAAACAAAAGAAGAGGTAATATATAGTAGCATATTAATGCTTTCATGTACTTTGAAGCAGTGTCTAAAAGAAGAAGAAATTAATTGCTAGGGTCTGAAAATATGTACAAAAGTAATGGACCTGGGGAATTGCTGGTGGAACATCCTGGGGAACAACGTCACCTAAACAGAAGGGGAAGCTGCATGTATGGTATACTAATAACTGTAGAGTCAGAACCAGAGCTCTTTTTTTTTTTTTTTTTTTTTTTTTTTCCCAGAAATTCTCTCCTTCATTCAGGTATGCAAGGGGAAGGAAGCCTCAGTCCCATGGAATTGTGAGGCACTGGTTTTGTGTGATTATTTATTGCCAGCATTATATCACTATCGTACCTACGAGATACCTAAACTTAAAAATGGCCTGGTTGTGCTAAATGCCATACATACACGTCAGTGCAGAGAGCTCCTGCTTGAAGGAGATAGCAAGCCGCAGACAGGGAACACATAGCAAGGGGGAAAGAGGAAGGATCGTCTCTATTTCCTGAACAAGAAAGGGTGATACAGAGATGAAGTAACAGGGAATCTGAGTGCTTTGGGCCTGAATTTTCATGGGGCAGGATGGTAGTGCCTTTTCTCCAGAATCACCATTGCTTCTGGAGATGCTAACAGATGACCTGCAGGGTTTTCGTAGGAGGTAAGCACTAACAAGCAGATAGCCACATGTTCCATTGCCCTCAACAGCATAGGGCAAGATAGCACCAGACACCCATGACTGGAAGGAAATTCTCTCACAGTGGTGCATCTGGGGCTAAGCAGTAGGGAAAAAATGTAATTTTTGCCCCTCTATGCTTTGTCTTCGTCTCATTTGCTTACAGAGAGGCCTTAAAATGGATGGGCATGTCACAGATTTGAAGTGAAAGGAAACAAGAATCTGTCAGTGACATTTTTTTAGAAGAGCTGGTGCTTGAGTAATGAAAACAAAATTCACGCAGATAAGGGACTGTAAAAAAAACAAAGCAAAACAAACAAAAAAACCCAATATTTATTCTTGACTCCTTCTGTGTGATCTTGAGTTCTACGTGCCCAGCTTTCTGGCTTCTTTGTGTTTAGGTATCCTAACTTGCAAATGCAGACTGCAGCAGCTGAATGCACAGACAGCCTGCAAGCTTCAGGTAAAATCTTTCTCTGAAAAGTATTATGCATCGTTAAGAGATGAGTATCAGTAAGATGCAGCAATAGAGTGTATCAGAAAGAGACCTTGCTTGGATCTAGATCTTCTCATTGACTTCCACGTTTTGAGACTGGACCACTAGACAAACTAGACAACTCATTTATCACTAATGTGGAGCACTTTGTAGAACTTGTTATTAGGGTTGCGTGCACATAATAACCTAGAAACTCTCGGTTATCACCGATGCTCGCAGCTGCCATGGCAACAGAGTTGGTAGGCATCTGTCAAAGATCCTCTTTTTTTTTTTTTTTTTTTTTTTAGGACTCCTTGAAAGTATGAGGCATTTATCATCCAGCATGCACAAGCAGGTTTAGCTATGAAAACAGTCTGCCAACAAAACGACAGGCAGTGTCTCCCTTTAGTTTCCCTATATATCATATTTTTTGGTTCTGCATTCATGCTACTGCATTTAACAAACTCTTATTTTTATGGCTTATAACTAAACTAGGTTTTCAGGATTTTCCAGTGTTCAGGGTTTTAGCTTTGCAGTTCTCCTTGATGTGACTGGGCGTTGCCCAGAGCAATTTTTCTTGAAGATATTTGAAAATTTAGACCTCACTGCCTTTGTCTAGGAACAAAGGAAAAAAAAAAAAAGTAAGCTAAATCAGTGGAAAACTAAAGGTTTGCCATTTTCAAATGAGCATGGAAATACTGAGGATCCATCCACAGAAAGGGATTATTTTGGTTTTGTATAGGTCTAATATTTTCCTTTGAGGAACATTTGCTATGTCTTCCCTCCTAATGCCCCTGGAATAATCATTATATTTTCTGTATCTTAGAAAAGTGGCACCCCTAAGATGTGAACACCAAAGGGACTATTTAAACTGTAAGTAAACCACAATAATAAGGACTGTACAGAGTGTGCTATAGTCTCCATCTAGCTGTCCCAAAGCCCTTAAAAATTGCGAAACATTAAGACAGACAGGACCAAAGAGATGTGAATTCTTTTTTGCCCTTCATTGATGGAGAATGGAGGCACTGACAGGTTAAGCCATATTAACTGACAGTTACTGAGTAAGCCAATCTCCAGCTCTGCCACTGGCCTGAGATTCCCCTTGAACCCACTTCTTGAGATTAATCACAGGATTATCTTTCTTTCCTTCCTAACTGTGCTTTTAAAGGACTGGGTATAGACAGCTTGACATGTCCAAGCTGACAACCTGGTCCAAATTTTTAGAAGACTATGTTAAATCTGCATGCTTTACGATGAGTTATGAAGCCTGCCATTTATTATCCTTTATTTGTATTGTACTGCACTTTCAGGATCAGAGCTCCGTTCTGCTAAGTGAGCGCTTGCAAATCAATTGCAGATGCCTTTGTGGGAAGAGATGACACACATTCTCTAGAAAGGCGTGATTCACGGTACAGCAGAGATGGAAAGCCTTGTTTCCTGTACAGTTCTGAAACCTCCACTGCTATTAAATCCTTGGGGTAAGTCATAGCTCCAAGAAGCACAGGGAGACTGGGGTCAGGTGAGTTGAGAAGCAGCACTGCTTTAGCAGAACTGCAACTCTTTGTGGAAGTCAGAATAACTACAGCGGCTCTGTTTGTCCTTCCTACACTTGTACAGCCATGCAGCTAGTGACTCCACAACCACAGGCGGTATCCAGGGCCATGGTCATGCTATAACAAGGGCTCCACGTGAGTGATTTTCTGAGTTCCTCTGATTGCAGATACAAATCCCCCTAGCCACTCCAGTGACACCCTTTGGAGACACCTCAGCACAGCTACCACCAAGCTCTGGTTTCTCTAGGGGAATGCTCAGGTGATTTGTTGAACTGATGAACAACAGACATGCAGGACAACATATAAAATGTTTAAATGACAGCCAGCAATATCATCAACAGGTGTATTTCTTTTAAAAACAGATTTTGGGTATCTTCAAGGACTGAGAAATGTCCTTACACTTTGTATTTTGCATGAAAACAGCCATTCCTCAAGAAAAGAGTTGAGTTACTGAGTTCAAGGGAGTCTGGCCACATACTAAACCGATAACAGCCTTTCTTCTATGTCTGGGCCTCTTTCTTCTGGAAATAATCTGGAAGCAGGGTCTGCCCAACAGTGGGAGCAGCAGCCCATCAGCCAGCCAGCATTTGCTGATGGCTCCAGCTTTATGCCTGTGTCTGCCAAGACTGGCCACCTCTGGCCCTTGGCAAATTTGGGCAAAAAAATGTGACATAGTCTGCTGTGAGGGTACTTTAAAAAAGAAATAACATTAAAGCTACTAGGGAAACTTGGAGCTATGCACTATCATGATATTCCTGCAGGAAGGCTCAATAGTATCTGCTGTTCACAGAATATCTTTTTTTTACAAGAAGGAGTGGCTGAGGATGCTGCTTTTGTTTTACAAGTGGATGTCCTTTCGTATGTTTCCTACGTTATGCTTTGCTTTAACCTTCTTATCATTTTGTTACACATCTGTAAGCTCAGGATAGTTTAAAAGCAGTGTACATGTTCAGCTTCCGTATATATTGGCAAAGAACAAAATATGCTCATGGAGGGTATATAATATCCATATATATATATGGAGGGTATATAATATGTGGTTCAATGAATTCTCAAAGATCCTTCTGTTGCCTGCTTCTCTTCCCCATGCCTTATAGATTGATATGACACAGGCTAAGAAGTCTGAAACCTTCAGTGGTTTTCCTCCTAAAGGAGGCAAGTGATTCAGTGGAACATTTTCTAGTGGGGTGCTGTGTCCAGAATGGGTTGGAAAACTGTGAAAGAGAGAGGAAGAAAAAACCCGTGAGTTTGTTTCCCTCTTCTGAAGCAGAGCATCTGGCCCATGGAAAATCAGTGTTGCTTCACAGAAAAAAGCATCAGGAATTACAAAGCAGCAAAAAAGGGTCTTTCCTCCTACAAGAGGGCTTTTATTACCATGGGCTTTTATATACCACTGGCTTTCTTACAAGACCAATGCTACTTTCAGAGTTAAAAGTCAAATACGACTTGATCGGTATTGGTGAAGATACCAGAAGACTCAGCGGAGTTATTTTAAAACTCATTTAATGAAGTCACCTGATTAGTCCCATCCTACCCTTTCACCACATCATATGATTCCACAGCTGCTGGCTTCCGCTAAAGCAGGGCAAGGAAGGACTAAAATTGGCACTGCTTCTTACAAGAGACAAGGAAGTATATTTAAAGAAATATGAGGGGAAGATTGCTCCAGTGAGCCTCTAAGCCACTAAAGAGGAAGCCCGTGTTTGCGCTGACATGTTATGAAGTGGCTTGAAGGATCTGACGGAGCTCCTTATGGACCAGAACTGAGAATCTGGATTTATCCCACCTAACTTCAGGCACGTACATAAGACTTAAAATTCCTTTACAGCCAAAGGGAAGAAAAAGTACGCCCAAAAGGTCTCCCAGGTCAGCAGCGGTGGAGTGAATTACTTCATGGAAATGCTACTCTCTTCTGATTTATGAATAATTTTTCATTGCTGCAGACCAAATGTGATGCTACCCTCACTTCCACTGGCAAGAAATTCACCTCCAAGATTTTATAGCAAAACCTCTTTCTCTCTTTCTTTTATCTATGGTGAACCTGGGGTGCTCTGTGCTGTTTATTTCTCCACACACTGTGATAACGTTTGCCTAAGTAGCTATTGCAAGGACAACACGCAGTCTTGGAGAAGCATTACGTTAAAGCAAACATCAAGAGAGGGCAAATTGCAGTGAGTATTACTTGAGGCACAATTTCTGCCACTGAGATGGTTTTATCTTGTATTATTGTTTTTGTTATTTTACCCAGGGTTTTCCAGTTGTATTCTTAAGAGGGTAGGCAATGTCCATGGGGCACAGATGGAGCTGGTTGGGGAGGCTGGTGCTTTAGCTATTGTTACAGAAGGGAACTGTCTTGTAGAAGGAAGCAGAGGTAAAATTCCATAATCCTTGTCGTTTGTTTAATCTGGCTGAGTGAAGCTGCTGACTTATGTTTCTTCCTTGGGATCTCACTTCTGTTAAAGAGATTAACTATGCTGAGATGTCAAGGTCTGCAGAGTTTTAAAATGCTTTGTATGGATGATGCAAATCTTGTGATATCGATCTGTGTTGCACTTGTGCCTGTTCCCTTGTATGTAAGTATGCTCTTCACACATATGAAGGCAAAATATTGATGCAATGAAATTGCTGTTTCCCTTCATATATGACACTACTGGCAATTAAAGGTAAACATTTCTGCTTTAAGCCTAACATATCAGAAGTTCAGTGTGGTTTTTTTTTTGTTTGTTTTTCTCTCCTGCATTGAAACTCTTTTGTTATGTTGTCTTAAAAGCGATGTGTAGCTATTTTGATAATGGAACAATTTAAGTACTTTGAAAGGGTTGTCTGTAACCTGGAACATTGGTTTTTAAAAGCCTAGAGCACTGACAGTAACATATAACTTTGTTTTGTGTGGTTTCTTTTCCAGCTTCATCCCATTACTCTTCTCAGAGGTGAGTAGCATTGGTCCTGAATTGACTAGCAGCATGACAGAAGTGAAGGAAACAAGACAGCTTCCTGGTTGTAGTTTCAACACAGCAGTGCTTGGCACAGAGCACGAAATGAGTAAGGGACAAGCATCCTGTTGGTTTTCCACTCTCCCTTGCCCAGTCCCAGGCCCAGAGCTGACCTGGCTCAATGCAGAGCTGGAGGCTGCTTTACTTTCCGTTGATTGACACTGACCCTCAGGGCTGGCCAAGGATGCGAAGGCCTGCAGGCAAACTCGATTCCCAGGCTCAATGTGTGTGTTTCCCTTGAAGCAGACTGTGTTGGCAGAGGTATAAGTCTGCTCTTTTACCAGTGCCATGAAACACATCAACCCCCAGTGAGGGCAGGCCTCCTTGGCAAGTGGCCACGTGGCTGCTCCAGATGAGGACTCTGCTTTCCCCAGAAATTTGACTTGCACCTGCCTTTTCCTATTTTTGTGAGTTTGAGAGCAACTCTCTGTGCTGCCTAGCCAGAGATGTCCAACTTCATGTAATGGTGTTTGAAAACAATACAGCCCAGCTCTGCCTTTCAGACCCCTGCAATACATTAAAGCAAAAGACGCGATGCACGGGCTACAAGTGTCCCAACAAAGCAGAAGTCAGGTGAGGTCTGGGGAAAGAAGGAGGCAGGAGGAAGGCATCACCAGTTCCCCCACCTGTGATCTACGGCGCCTGTGACTGCTACATGTGAGGAGCATCAGTTTAGTGAATTATTCCAGATGGCCTTAACTGATGGAGGGAGTCTCTCTGCCACCATGGGGCAGGATTTACAGCCAGTGCAGCTCAGCTGTAACAGCTGCAGGTAAATCCAGGACTGGAGCCATGAGCCTCTCCACTGAATGACTGCTCCCACAGGCCCCACATTGGCACCTGCCACCCAGCCCTGTCCACCTTGAGCATTCCCTTGGGGTTACCCCATGGCGTGTACACCAGCTCCTGCTGTTGCAAGTTTGCTTTTTTCCACGCTCTTGCAAAATAGCAGATTACAGCGGATGGTTTCCCTCCATCTGTCTCAGAAATATGTGAATCACAGAGACAAACGCGTGCTACCAGACAGGGGGAAAAGATATTAAATCACGTCCTTCTCATAATGTGTCATGGTTACGTCGAGAATGACACACTGTACAGTGCTTGAGCCCACACTCCTTTTTTAAGTATGTTAAATGGCACCACATCATGTAGTTTATTGCACACTCAGCATGTCCACCCAGAAGTGATTTTCTAGGGCTAGCAACAATTTTTTACCTGCTCATCAGGCATGGGGCTTTTCTATGCCCAATGAATCAATGCTGTTTCCATTGAGAAGCAGGCAGGAAACCTCCACTGTGGTTGGACCCAGCCAGCTCAAGCAATTAGTGCTTAAGACTTTCTGACTGCATTTGCACAAAGTGCTTTCTTCCCTCTTATTTCTCCCTGGTCTATTTTTGTAGTCCACCCCTAGATATTGATGACATCCTACAAATACCAGTGAGCTACCTTTCCAAGCTCCAGGAGCATCTCAGGAGGTTTGAGGACGTCACGCTTCCACTTTTCTGGTTGTCCTCAGTGGGTTTACCTGGCCACTGAATGAATAAGAAGCTGTATTGTAAATACAAGATTTTGGATGCACATATCCTTTGCATTCAATAGGAAAAAAACAGCTGTCAATAGAGCTGTGAAACAGTACTAATCCTCAGAGCTCTTGTAATCTCCAGAAGCAAAGCCGGAAGATGGGGAAAGATGTCAGAACTGAGAGGAAATATGTGGAACTGAGAAGGCAAATTTGAGGCAAAGAGGGCTAATGTCTTTGGTTGCAGTTCCTATCACGCATGCAGGGAGTTGTAGCAAGAAGAATTATCATATCTCCCCACATTTGTCTTACAGCAGTCTATGTCCTGGATTATGGCGTCTGCCTGCTGGTGGGAAAAACAACAGAGCTGCACTTTCATGGTAAAACGTATCAAGAGAAAAGACATGCACAAAGTAACAAAAGTTAAATGCCTGTCAAGTTTGTAGTAAATCGTGAGATGACATCAGCTGACAGCTACATCTGGTCTGAAGGAACCACAGCGAGGACACGGTAAGAACGCAGGTACCAAAATGCTATATTACTGTCTCATCAGCAACCTGATGGTGAAGCAGAGTTAAACTGCTTTTTTCAGAGGGGCTGCCTTGTATGATGCATTCATGAGATGATGGGATCTGACAAGTTAGCATGTGCTTCACCCCTCCTCTACTGGTGGTGACTTTCTTCCTGCTTCTCAGCAGAGACAGCATTGATTTGCTGAGCTCAGAATGGCCCTGTGGGTGAAGGCTGTTGTGCTCTTATACACTGCATCCGCCTGAGGTGTTTCTGTCCCAGACGTTACTTTGGCGCCTTTCTAAAACCCTTCCAACTCAGGCTGGAATCCAATATGGTCAGGGACGTCCTGGGCCAGAAAAGGAGAGGAGGAGGAACAGAGCAAGACATAATGTGAAGATCTGTAGAACTAAGCCATCAGCACACAAAAACTGTCAAGGTATATACTAAAGCTAACTTAAGTATTGTAGGGCACAGCATTATGCCTTAAAGATTAGCATCAGGCAGCCCTGACTGGTATATATCATGGGGAGCTGCCTAGTCACAGCTAGCTAGGAGTGGTGAACTGGTGCATCAACTAAGTAATGCACAAATGGTTCTTCTATAGCAGAAGGCTAAGTGGGACACAGTAAGGCAAGAGACCCTCTTCCCAGCTGAATAGATACCTTGGATAAGTGTGTCTAAAAAAATCAATTGGGGTAACCTTCTTCTGCAGCTCAAGTTCCATCTGTTACCAACAGTTTGATAATAATGGACAAAAAATGGAGATGTATGAAAATAATTTGTGTGGTTCAGTGCCACTTAGTGGCTCTGTCCCAAGATACTGAGGTTTGTTCAGAAAGGAAAATCTTCAACTTTTTCTCCAGCACCTTGTCCCACCAGCATAAAACCCTGCAGATTCATTCCTCTGTTAATTAGCACAGATATATGTCAAATCATGAGGAGCACATTACTAGGATGTAATACTAACAACTGCTTGTCTGACAAAGTGTAATCTGTAACTCTAACAGATAATTCTAGCTAAGCATCAAGTATCATCTAGCTGACACATCAGGTGAAACTACCATATATGAAGACCCGTACAGATAAAGCACTATGCTCCAAGTTCTGCACGGGCCCGTGAAAAAAATCTTTCTGTCCTGAGGATGGATAGTACACTCCTTACAGGAAAAACAGCATGGACCATAATAGATCGTTTGATTTCACAACAGTGAAATCCTGAATGACAAGTGAACAGCATAACAGTCAATCCTGATTTCATCTCTAAGGATTTCTTAAAATGCTTTTTGTTCTGTGGAGAGTTAACATGGATCTTGTGTGGAAAGAAACAGGTGGAGCACAAGTGTGTGTACACAAGCATATGCGCATGGTGCTCATAGGTTGTGGGGTTGACAAGAAGGGGGTCTATTTATATGGGAACAAGGAAAACATGTTTTCTTTGCTCCCATCAGCAGGAAATGAGCAGTGAGTGGGTGGGAGATGTAGGGAGTGCGTCTGTCTCTAATCATCTATGTGCTGGGTGGCTGAAGGAGTATGCTGGGAGGGATGCTGCTGCTTCCATGGCCTGGCATTTACAAGTTGTGCTGCACTTCTGAGGCAAAGTGCCCCTGGCACATTTTCTGCCATGGCTTGTCCATTTTTTCCTAGGCTGGGGCTGGGCAAAGTGTGTGGTTCAGGCACCTACATAATCACAAGCATTGCATTGACACAAGCCCAAAGCCAGAAGTAAGCAAGAAGGCAACAACATGATATACTTATTCTTGATTTGTTTCTAAACTTGTCTTACCATTGCACTCTAACACATTACTGATCCTCTACCTCACACCCCCAAATCCACAATGCATTGACTCTTTCACTCCCAAGTGAATAAAGTCTTTAAAGAAAGGAACATAGACTTCAGCAGCGCTGATGGATAACTTATAGCTCCCTCATTGGGGAAACTGCCCTCTATTGCTTAGTAAGCCATAGGGGCAGGTGGGTTGAGGGGCTGGGCAGTGCTCTGGAGACCCATCGCTTGTAGCAATCTGAATACTTGAGATAGCAAAAGACTTCTTGGAAAGAAGCGCACAGGTGAAGAGACAGAATATACCTGAATTAGCAAGGAAAGTTGGGCAAAAATGCAACACAGAGAAACTCCCAAATGTCTGAATGTACAGAGAAAGGAATATGAATTTTGCTCAGGCAAATGCGAACTTTTTAGCTACAGTGATTCACATTGAAGAAAAAAGATCAAAGAAAAACAGTGAAATTAGTCAGCTCAATTTTAATATGTAACTGACTGAAGACTAAGGAAACTCTTACAGATGACAGTAGAAACACTTTCTAGAGATCAAAGTTTAGCTAGAGATAAAAGAGAGAACAGCAAACTAACATTTTGTAATTTCCTCCCCACCCTGATAACATTTGCTATGCATTATTTATGAAAAGACCACTAGGCCTTTTTTACTGGGGAGAACATAGTAGATACACCTTTGATAGGCTCCTTAAATTTCAGAAAGCATTCCAGTTGCAGTGGTCCCTGGCAAGTTTGCTATCAATTTCAACGGCATCAGAACTGGGTACATGGTAAATTTAACAATGAAAATAAACCAGACACTTTAAGTTCCTTATGGTGTGTCCCAAATAGCTTATAAAACACAAATGCTTCCTCAATCATTAGGGATGAACAGGTCCCCTGGCATTCTAAATAAGATGCAAAGCGTGGATCAAAATGGGTAATAAATTGAATTAATGTGGCAAAGATATAGGCTGATGTCAAACTGATGTTAAGGGACTGACTTATATTGAACTTCTCCTTGGAGACAGCAACATAGAGAAATGGTTAGTGCTTCATTTCTAGCACAGCTACCAAGCAGCCTGTTGCCATGCTATTGTATCGAAGTGTCATCTAACTGGTGCACCTAAAGGAAAATCCTGGTTCCCTCAGTGTTAATACTCAGTTTGGATGCCAGCAGGAGACTCATGTACATCAGGTGAGATATTTCTCTTCCTCCAGCTGTGACTTGGACCAGAGGAAGGTGGGGGCATGCCTCACAGCAGTGTCTCCACTTCACCATGGCACGCTCCTGAGATGACTACCTCACCCTCTGCACTGTGAGAGAGGGTGGAACTGAGCCATGTGCTAGATGATGCCTTTCACATCCTTCTGTGCCTGAGCTCTCATTTTCTGTAGAAGAATTGAACCTATTTAGTGTATAAATATGCCTCTGGAGAAACAAAATGGATGGCAGGATTTGCCAGATAAAGGTTTACAATGGCAAATTTAAAGAATGCTGGGAAATGTTTTGAAAGGGAAGATGGAAGGCAGTAAATAGCTGAAAATACAGAAAAACACATCATGGAAAGAGTCCAGAGAGGCAGAAAAAAAGTGAATAAATGGCATCATGAGTGAAGGTTAAGAAAGTATTCCTGTTGAGTTACAGGAAAGGAATGGAAGTGGTCAATAGACTCTCCTTCATCTGGCACTAGCCCTTTTTCTCTGCAATCCCACAAATCAGGCACAGTATTGTACAAGTCCCAGTGCTGGATAGACGCAAGGTTGTCAATCTATCTTCTAGCACAATGAGAATCAAAGCAATGAGAATCAGAATCATGAACTTTTAAATCTAGAATCATAGAATCATAGAATATCCCGAGTTGGAAGGGACCCATAAGGATCACCAAGTCCAACTCCTGGCACCGCACAGGTCTACCCAACAGTTTAGACCATGTGACTAAGTGCACAGTCCAATCGCTTCTTAAATTCAGACAGGCTTGGTGCAGTGACTACTTCCCTGGGGAGCCTGTTCCAGTGTGCAACCACGCTCCCGGTGAAGAACCTCTTCCTGCTGTTCAGCCTAAACTTCCCCTGTCTCAGCTTAACACTGTTCCCGCGAGTCCTGTCACTGGTGATAATGGAGAATAGGTCACCTGCCTCTCCACGCCCCCTCGCGAGGAAGTTGTAGACTGTGATGAGGTCCCCCCTCAGCCTCCTCTTCTCCAGGCTGAACAGGCCCAGTGCCCTCAGCCGCTCCTCGTATGTCTTCCCCTCTAGGCCCTTCACCGTCTTCGTTGCCCTCCTTTGGACACTCTCCAACAGTTTAATGTCCTTTTTGTACTGTGGTGCCCAGAACTGCACACAGTACTCGAGGTGAGGCCGCACCGGTGCAGAGTAGAGTGGGACACTCACTTCCCTTGACTGACTAGCAATGCCGTGCTTGATGCACCCCAGGGTACGGTTGGCCCTCCTGGCTGCCAGGGCACACTGCTGGCTCATATTCAACTTGCTGTCAACCACAACCCCCAGATCCCTCTCTGCGGGGCTGCTCTCCAGCGTCTCGTCGCCCAGTCTGTGTGTATAGCCAGGGTTGCCCCGTCCCAGGTGCAGGACCCAGCACTTGCTTTTGTTAAACTTCATGTGGTTGGTGATCGCCCAGCTCTCCAATCTGTCCAGATCTCTCTGCAAGGCCTTTCCACCCTCATCTGAGTCCACAACTCCTCCAAGTTTGGTGTCGTCGGCAAATTTGCTCAAAACACCTTCTAGTCCTACATCCAAATCATTTATAAAAACATTGAAGAGGACTGGCCCTCAAATGGAGCCTTGAGGGACCCCACTAATGACCATCTGCCAGCCAGATGTGGCCCATTTACCACAACCCTTTGAGCCCTGCCTGTCAGCCAATTGCTCACCCATTGTATGATGTTTTTGTTAAGTTGTACACTGGACATTTTGTCCAGTAGGATCCTGTGGGAAACCGTGTCAAAAGCTTTGCTGAAGTCCAAAAAGATCACATCAGCTGGTTTCCCTTGATCGACTAGATGGGTGATCTTATCATAAAAGGAAATCAAATTTGTTAGGCAGGACCTACCCCTCATGAACCCATGTTGGCTGGGACCAATGACTGTGTTGTCCCCCAGGTGCGCTTCAATAACTTCAAGGATCATCCTCTCCATAATTTTACGAGGCACTGACGTGAGACTGACAGGCCTGTAATTGCTAGGGTCTTCTTTCTTACCATTCTTGAAAATTGGGACAACATTTGCCAGCTTCCAGTCTACTGGGACCTCTCCAGATTCCCAAGATCATTGGAAAATAATTGAGAGAGGTCCCGCGATGACGTCAGCCAGCTCTTTAAGCACCCTGGGATGAATACCATCGGGACCCATGGACTTGTATGGATCCAGGTGGAGCAGCAAATCCCGCATGCGTTCAGGGTCAGTTGGGAGTTTGTCATTCCCACTGTCATGGTCCTCCAGCTCAGGGCACCCTGGGTCCCGAAGCCCATCATCAGTGTTGAAGACAGAGGAGAAGAAGGCATTAAACGTCTCTGCTTTGCCTATGTCATTGTCTGTGAGGAGACCTTCCCCATCAAGTATCAGACCTATGTTTTCTTTGGTTCTCCTTTTTCTGTTCACATGTCTAAAAAAACCTTTTTTATTGTCTCCCACAGACATGGCCAGCTTCAACTCTAGTTGGGCTTTGGCCACACAAATTTTCTCCCTACAAACACGAACAGCATCCCTGTATTCCTGCCTTGTCACCTGACCCTCCTTCCAGCAGCCATACACTTTCTTTTTTCACCTAATCTCCAGTAGAAGATCCCTGGTCAGCCAGGCCGGCCTTCTGCCCCGCCTGCCTGACTTCCGATATTTTGGAATTGCCTGATCTTGTGTTTTTAGGAGGCAGTGCTTAAAGATTGACCAGCACTGGTGGACACCAATGCCTTCAAAAGCAGTTTCCCAGGGGACCTTGCTGATTAGTTCCCTGAGCAGCCTGAAGTCTGCTTTCCCCACATCCAGGGCTGAAGTTTTGGTGGCAGTTTTCCTTCTGTCGCCAAAAATTTTAAACTCAACCACTTCATGGTCACTATGGCCGAGATGGCCGCCAATTGCCAAGTCCCCCACAAGATCCTCTCTGTTCTCCAGCAACAGGTCTAGGAGGGCACCTTTCCTAGTTGGCTCCCTTAGCACCTGCACCAAGAAGTTATCATCTAGGTGCTTTATGAACCTCCTGGACTTGCTTGTGTCAGCTGTGTGGTGATCCCAGTTGACGTCTGGCAAGTTGAAATCCCCCATAAGGACAAGGGGAGTTGATCTCGAGGCATCTCTTAGTTCTGCAAAGAATAATTCATCGGCGTTGTCGTCCTGGCCAGGTGGTCTGTAATAGACTCCCACAACGACATCCCCTTTATTTGTTTGTCCCTTAATCCTTACCTAGAGACTCTCAACTTTGCCATCGCCAACTTGATGTTCCACACAGTCCAGCCCATGCTTCACATACATCGCCACCCCGCCACCTCGCCTACCCTGCCTGTCCCTCCTGAAGAGCTTGTAACCATCTATTGCAACACACCAGCCACAGGATTCATCCCACCAGGTTTCACTTATGCCGATGATGTCGTAGTTGTGGAACTGGGCCAAGACTTCTAGCTCATCCATTTTATTCCTCATACTGCATGCGTTTGTGTAGAAGCACTTCAAATGCGCCTCCCTACATGCAGCACCTTGTGGAGCCGACCGAAGGACCTCACTAGGACACAGTCCTTCTCATTCTAGTGCACCATCCCTTAGCTCGTCACCGGCGGGCCTGGTTTTATCCCCTTGCCTCCTTATCCAAGGTGCTACCAAACACAGCAACCTCCTTGCTATAGGCTGCCCAATATTTGCACTCAGGGAGACATGCTCTGCAGCAGGAGCAAGAAGAGCAGCGACCCAGGCACAGTGAAAGCAGCAACAGAGCTGCTGCTGTTGCCTTTCCTGAGGAGAGCATGTTGGTAGGGGAGCTCAAATTTAATCGCTCTAGGTGCTATTGCAGAAGCTAGAAACCACTGACCCCATAAAATGCCATCAGCTGTCTGTGATAGCTGCTCCTGTCTCTTCTCACCTCTTCTGTAACATAAAGTCATAAAATGACAAGCTGCCTAAACAGAAGATCAAGAAAAAAGCTCTTCCCAAGTATTCAAAAACATCTGACACCTCACCATTATCATCTCAATAAAATCTAGTGGGAAAAAAAATAATAACCAGGGGATGGGGAGTGAGAGAGCAGTTGTAGTGGAGTTCAGCTGCTCAGCTGGGTAAAACCACTACAGAAATATATCTCAGTTCTTTATGGCAGCACTTAAAACACTTTATATTTACCTGCCCACCTTTTGAAAATGTATTGAAAGTAATAAATGCCACCGAAGAGGAGACGAACCTACATTTCAACTGGCAAAGCGCATTCAGGGGAAGTTCTGGAGAAGAAAGTAACGATGCTCTTGCCAACCTGCAGTAACCAAGTAGGATACATATCCAGCCAGGAGCATTGCAGAAAAGACCTTCTCCCTACAGTGGACTGACGACTGTTGACACAGATTGATTTAAGTAATATGCTATCAGAAGCTCTTCTGAATGACTGCAAGCTACTATGTGGCCTTATACTTAAGTACTTTTAAAATGCATATTATTTAATTGACACAGCGTTATAGCCCCTTTATAGCCATTAAGGTTGCTCATACCATGGCAATGTGAATACAAAGTTGTCATTACGGTGGTACCAATACGTATACACATACAAGAAAAGGGCAGAGATGCTACCATTCATGGCATAGAAATGACATCTCAGCCTTAACTATACCAGTACAATTTGTGCTGCTGGAATGCATGTCACCTTAATCCTTGGCTGAATGACTGTGGGGATGCATATTCCTACTGTGATGTTAATAGCAATTCTTACCAATTCCAGAAACGCACTTGTACCACGGTACTGTATATATCAAGGCAATGGCTGCAGTCTGCTGCTATACTTCCCACCCATTTTCTATAATCTTTCTAACTGGGTCTCTGTATCAACTGTGAAAGTAGGGGACATCAGAGGACATACTACTACTACTACATTATGACCTGCTGAAGAAAGGAAGGCATGGCTATATTTAAATCAGTGTTTCATAGACAGTGTTCTGAGTTAGCAAATAAGTCCTTATACATTTACCTGTCATAAGATTGCCATACATTAATGCAGTAATGGTGATACATTTCAGCAATTTTTTCTTCCTTTGCTGATCACATATTTCTAATTCCTTTTTAGCTTGACTCTCTTTAGTGTGCAAATTCTAATTTGCAAGCTTAAAATACAAATTCTGTTTGTGAAGATAAGATTTCGTAAATATTACATCTCCTCTGGAAGAGGAGGAAATTATTTTACGTTCTCTTAAACAATTATTTAGATAATATCAAGTCTGCTCCAGGTTAAAATTTTTGAGATGTAAATACATTTTAATATGCCAGCCTTATAGCAACTATATTATAAACATCCGTGCTATTTTAGGCATTTTAGAAGTTGGTATATTTCAGCAATACCCACAGTAGCAGACCTACTGCAGCTAAAAAAGCCATACTACATTGTAGAATGAGAAAAGTAAAAATAAACTGAACGTCTTAAATCAGATATCCAGGCTGCATGTATCCTGAAGGGCACTGAAGGTGATCCCATCCTGTCCCCATGCTGTTCAGCTCAGAGGACCAGCTGCAACACACCCTGCCCGTTCAGTGGGTGAAAATGCTTGGAAGTGTTGCTCTGGTATAGGAATGACAAGGCAAATGAGGAAGGTTTAGAGCTAGAGGAGCCAAAAAACTACAGTTAAGAGGACTGAGTAATTTCTAGAAGACAGTAGGAACTCCTCATATCCACATGTTGAATCACTAAGCCCAGAACAGAAGGAAGAGAAAAGGATGGGGTCATAGATTCAGACTCACCACGCTTCCATTGAGCTCCATAGGAGCTGGGAGCTAAGAGCAGCTGCTCCTCATGTGAACAAGAGCCCACCACAGCAAGACAAAGGGATCCTCTCAGCTCTGACCTGGGACCACAGCAGCAGGGAGAAGCCAGCAGTGTCTCCCACAAGAGCATGATCCTGCCACAGTGAGAAGCAGCAACTCTGCTGAGTTCTCAGCTCAGCCGGAGCAAGGAAACCAGCACTGTCTGTCTCTCACAGCACCAGGATATCACCAGTTGGCTGGCTGGCAGTGTCTTGCCTCGCTGAGAGCCAAAGGCTTTTGGATCACAGCCCCCGGTGAGTTCCAAGCAAGATTTTGTCCCTCTGAGTACCGGCATCTCACAGTTACTGCTAAGCCCTAAATTCAGTAGGAACTTCTACCCAGGACGTCCTTGCCTTTTCTGGCAAGGTACCACTGGGATCAAGCTGCCTTGCAGATGTGCAAGCATGCTGAGTAAGCTGGCTTTTTGGACTAGTGTATTATCAACCCAGAGGGGACCACTACATCAGCCAGTGCAGTTGTCAGTGGCTCCAAGCCTGACCCTTCTCCAGACCTAGCTGCAAAGTGATGCTGGAGAGGGTGCAAAGGGGGCAGACCTACACAGCCTGGGGGCAGGAGATGGGGCACTGCTGGGCCAGCAATGAGACAGCACAGGCTGCAGTGCAGTCACGGCCTGAAGGTCTGTGGATGGGAGTCCTTTTCTCAGAAGGGGGGAAGTCCCCATTTCTAAATCTAAGGTAGGGATGTGAGTAAGCACTGCCTTGAGATTTTGCTGGAGCACCACTGCCCAACTTCTGTTGGAGAATGAAGAGGAAGCCTGGAAAGGTGAATATTTCTGGAGAAAAGCCACAGTAGTATATAGCTTAACCAAAAACATTGGGATAGGTCATGACCTACATTAAAAGGGCATTGGTTTCAGGGGCTCTTGGATTATATTCATTCCATGGAAGGGAAAAGTTTTGTACTCTGATGTAGCAGAAGTGCCCATCTTTAAGAAACACTTCTTGGAAACTCACTATGTTTGCAGTAAGTTGTGGTTCCAAAATAATGAAAGTATGGGTATAAAATAACAAAAGTAATTAGTGTATGTTATAAGGTAATCATCTGTAAAAGGACCTTGAATGTCAACTTTAACGCAGGCTGAATTTTTATGGTTATGTTGTATAAACCTTGAAAACATTAGTTTATATACTGGAAATGCTGACAAGCCCTGAACTACAGTGCTGTGACCATCTAATTGAATCCATATTCCCCCGCATTCAGGGAATCAATAACTATTAGAAACAAAGGGCACTGCCTTAAAAGCCCAACGAGCACTTCATGCAAAGGGGGACTCTTGTAACAAAAAGCCGTCTGTGAAACATGGTGGGAACATGTGCCAGGTGTCTGCAAGAGCATCACATTCAAAACACAGCACATGCACAGCTTAGCCCTAAGGAAATGCTGTCGTTTTTTTCTTTCTTCCAGATTTAGGATGATAAACAGCCTGCTATGCCAGCCTAAGAAAATTGTTGAGTTCAGGGATCCTAAGCTGAGCTCAGCAATACTGTTGGACACCGGTATCTTAACCAGGGTGTGAACACACCAGGGAGCAACTGGGAGCGTGGAACCTATTTATAGCAGGAGCAGGCTGCTAAGCACTGGTGTAACAAGCCTGACTAGTGACTTGTTACTTACTCATGCATGAAAACGACACCTTATGGTACACATGCTGCAGCTCAGTAATAACTCCAGGGGCAAGTGATGGGTGGAGAAAGGACCCAAGCACCTTCTCAAAGGAGCAATATCCACCGTGACATGACTGCTCCTACCCCTGGACAGGGATCCACGTGCCCGTTGCCTGGGCTGCCTGCAGGGACACAGGGATAGGTGTGCCACCAGATAAGCTGGTGCCAGAGCAGTGTTAAACACAGCTAGTTGCTCTTCTGAGTGTTCATTCTTAATGAAAAGCCCACTGAGGTTGTTTTCACATGGATTTTTTTTTTCCATAGCTAAATGCTGTCTGCTATTGCTTCTAGTGGCAGGGTCAGACCAGGACACTGAGATTGTCTGTGCGTGTGTGTGTAAATTTTTCATGCTTGCAGAGGAAGAGGGAGGGAGAAGCAGGAATGAGAAACCATAACCATCAATTAAATACCATGTGTGCTCCAGAAATCCCAGAGAAAAGTATCTGTGCCTCTTGCTCATTTTCTTGCTTGCAGCTACCTTCAGTAAAATACTAAATCACATTCATGTTTGCACAGTGGATCCAGCACAGTATGTGAGCACACGCCTAACTGAGAGTTTCCATTGCCGCTACTCACACTCACATGTAATGATGTTCTGGAAAGATTTATTGGACTGGAATCCAGGAGAGAAAGGAGCTTTAAGAGCTCTTACAGGTCAGACTCCTTTCAGGATTACCTGGTGTGTACAGGTGGGTGCACTAAACCGTCATTTTTGCTTTGTCTAGGACTGTTCCCCCTGTTCTTGTGACAGTTAATCTGAGCTGCTGTACTGAATTGTTTTCTGCCTCTGGGTTACTTGTAATTGCTTTGCTTTGATTGTTCATTATTATTTGTTTGCTGTCTGTGGCAAGCAAAGTTTTTTTTTTTTTTTTTTTTTTTTTTTTTTGGAATGCTCCCTGCCTGGAGGCAGAGTTGTGTAAAAATGAAAAATACAAACCCAGCACATTTCTCACATATTTAAAAAAAACATTCACAAATATTAAAAAAACTCAATCTTATCCCCTCTTCTGCCCTGTTGGACCAAAATTATCATGACAAACAAGCCCTCCTCTGATAAATTAAGTGATAACTTTAGGGTTAGCAGAGAGAGTGGTATGCAGGAGTCAGCAGACTACATGAGAATACAAACCAGAGTGATTCTGTAAGTACTCAGACTGGGAGAATTCATGCTGACTGCTAGCCACATGGGCAGAGCAGACAGCTCCTCCAGCAGCAGATTTTGGGAGCATCAAGCTGGCTGTGGCTTTTCTTTGCCCATGGCACAGCCTTGCAGACTCAGGCTGCTTCTGCGAGAGCACAAGGGGCCAGGACGCCTGGGGATACCAAGAGCACAGGGGGAGGCAAGTAGCAGCGCTGCTGACCCCGTCTCTCCCCCGGCATCATGAGATTGACTCTGCAGGGCTTCCCCATGCTCCTTCTCATCTCTCTCTGACCTCAGGCCCTGTGCCTCCTCCTACTGTAACTTTGGCTTTCTTCCCTGTGAATCCCTGCAGCTTAAAGACAACATAATATTTATCTTTGGGAGTCATCCCACCTCCATCACAGGTTATACCTGGATCTAGAACCTTTGAATTTTGTAGCCCCCGTAGTCCTTGCAGGGCAGAGTGGGAAGATGACCAGGTTTATCCTCTCCCTCTAGGGTAATCAGAGGTAGAACAAGAAACAGCAATCCTGCATTGGATGTTATTTTCTCCCCAGTGTTTCTGAAAAAAGAGAAGAGCTAGAGTGGGAGGAGGAATAAGGGCCTGAAGGGGAGAAAGGAGGTAGAGGATAGAAGAAATTTTGGCATGCAGGATTGCCAAAACGTGAGCACAGATGGAAAGACACAGATGGAGCACTTCTACTGATAGTTCAAGAAATCAGACATTCACAGAGTAGCTCAGAGTTGCAGCAATTTCATTGCACAGCCGTGTTATTACGCACTATAGCAGCAGTTCTTAAAGAACCAGGCTGTCACATCAGCAATGCTTTGGGAGCCAGCACGCCTAAATACAAGCAGTCACCCTAAAACTCTGCTGCAATAACCTCTTACCTGGCACAGTGAGCTGAGAGATTTTGTTTCAGCTCGCATTATGATTGCTGGCCCAGCTGGGAACACACAGGAATTAAACCATGCTCTTCTAAACTTTCCCGTAGCACAGCTGCAAAGCAGCAGATATATGAAGGCAGGTCCGCCTTCCTTTGTGCTCAGGTGCAGCAGAAGTCTGAAAAACAGCATATATGTTCATGTATGCAATAGGGGATGTTGGCATGCAAGCGGGGAGGGAAAGGGATCCAGAGAAATGGCATAATGAATTCTGCAGGTACTGGTATGTCGAGCTTCCTTATTAGAAACGCTGAAATGACTGAACAGTCCCTGAAGCACCATTCCTGTAAAGACCTGTCACGACTTTCCAGTCTAATTAGCCTATAAGAGAGTCTAGCAGCAGGCCTTGATATCCTTTCTGTTATGAAGAGATCTGTGGCTGGATATTGCTCTGTCTCTGTGGGAAAGTATGTGCGCCCATTCCTAACATCTTGGTTTCCATGGGGCCACTGTCCTGAATGACTTCTGCAGCTGGTGGCAGGGCAGGGAAGGCTGGAATAGTGCTCTGGCTCTGGTCCATGACACCAGTCCACCACATCCCCTGGATACCCAAATGGATGCTTTTAGGAAGTTAATGTTGCTAGAAGCCTCCTCCAAGAGCAACTGGGCAGAGAGATGCAGCAGTCCCTGCAGGATTTTCTTTCCCATCCCTCAAGAGGAAGATCCTGTGGAGATTCATTTTGTTACCTTGTCCTATTCTGTTTTGTTTCTTTTGCTATGGAAGACTATGACCTGACTTAATGCTATTAAGATACAAGTTGGGGTCAGCTCATAACACAAGAATTCCCTCTCTGTCTGTCTGTCTGTGTTTTTCTGAGGGCAGCTGTCACCATCATATCTGAGAAGAAAAACGGCTTTTGAAAATAACTTCTCTTTCAGATGTTGTGAGTCCCAGCATAGGCATTTTCTTGCCTCTCACATTCTGATTTTTATCCTGCTGCAGTAAGCAAATGGGAGTTGGAGAAGTCATTAATGGCTAATTTAGACTGGTAATTAGGCAAAATCTAATGGGCTGCTCTCTGGCTTGGAAGCTAGCACTGCTAGTTGTAGGCTCTAATTCTGACACCGGCTTTTATTACGGCCAGGATGAATTCCTTTCCCTTGTGTAAAATGAAGAATTACTATTCCTTATGAAACTACATGCTGTTGGGGTTCATTACCTAGGATTCGTAAAATATTTTGGAAAGGGAAACTAGGAAGCATTATTTCTACATTTTAATGTGCCTCCAATCCCCTACTCTGATCATTTCAAATTTCTGTCTTGGCTGAAAGAATTCCCATTCTTGGCTGACTCACACTATAAACTCAGTAATAGCATTGGTCCAAAAGACACCTTGCTCGATGCAACTAATTAAGACACTAGCATTATGCAGTTACAATTTGGCCAGCTAGAGAGATTGCTGAGGTAGAAAAAAGGTGACAGTGTTAACCACCCCTGACAAACAACAATTTCTATTAACTCTGTGTATATCTGGAATCCAACACCATCATGGAACACGATATATTTTGATATGCAATGTCAGTGGACTTCCTATTTATTTATTTATTTGTTTTCTGGCACTGTCGTAAGCTGCAAGATCAAGGTTAAGACAGCACTATCTTCCATTAACAAAGACCCTTGAAAAAAGATCTTCTTAAGAGTTTTCAAGCGCAACACAACCCTCTCTCAAATAAATGAAAGGCTCATAACATAAATTTTCCAATAAAAGCTCGAGCTGCAGCTGCAGCCCCTTGATTGAATCTGAGCAGGGCTCTGTTCTTTACTCAAGCGGAGACCCAATACATGGGATTAAAAACTCCCTTCTCCTATTTCTCTGCAGATGTTCAAGAAAGATGGAAAGACGATAAAACCTTCAAAGGCACCATCTTCATTTAACCACCATTGACACCGGACCAGGGGAGATACCTGTCCCTGGGCTCAACCTCAGAAATTAGTTCTGGGGAGCACTAAATGATGGTGATGGCAACACAGACACCAAAATTTTTGGTCACTGAGTCATCCTTATGGCTTAGCTGGCTTTGGTTCTTAGTGCTTTAATTGTCAGGAAGAGATACGGTGTGAGTTAAAAAAGAGACTAGGCTGTATCACATACAAAGTTGGTAGATGACAAATCCTGCAGCTTTGTTGAGGTCCCTTCTTACAGAAGCAGGGATGAGCATTCAGGCCTGCGTGGCAAGGACTATTAATGACCTGGCTCAAGCCTAACATGTCCTTTCAGGAAAATGAAGAGATATCCAAAATGCCTAGTAAGAGACACACTATCAGTTTCGATTTCACATCTCGGTCTAAAGGTGTGGTGATATAGGTGCCTTTCTCACAAGATTTCATTCTGATGCTGGTTCTGAACTAGAGAGCACAGTTCTCTGGGAAAGGAAATACTTCCATATTCTGCCAGTCTTCCTGGTAGAATATGGAGGTATTTGGGGCCTTGTTTTCATTTGCTGATATTCTAATTTTATTTTTTTTTTTTAATACCACTGGTGAGTTATTTTACATGTACTGTCATAGAAGATAATTACTTGTTTTAGCTTGTTGCATAGTCCTGTGATCACTGGTCTGCTCAACATTTTAAATTCTCTCTTCAAAGCCTTCCTTCTAAACTGGTTTAATGCAAACTAAGTAATATGTGACAGATATTTATAAGAGGCATGAAAGTGAATAAATAGGAGAAGCCAATAAATTAGGAGTCTAGGGATGTTTGTACCAGCTCTTCAAGAGAGTTCTGCAATGTGAGCAGTTACTGTCTGGCAGTTTATTTTTAGTTTGTTTCTCCCACACTATCACTGTTAACCGTGATTAGCCTTTACTATGGCTAGGTTTATAAGCACGCTAGGTGAAGATTTACAACAAACAGCACATCTTTCACATACATCAAAATATATCACTCTTACACTTTTGGTAAGAGAACGCATTTTAGATAACACACAAATATTCAAGCTCTCTTTACAACTGTACTCCTCTGTATACTAGTATTGTATTTCTGCTCCTTCAAGGACAGGACTGCAAATTCAGAAGCATTTAATCGTTGTCTTTCTAAAATAATCGGATGTGTAGATCAGATGTTTTAGGAATAGACTATTAATTGTATTGCTTTAGGCTCTTCTAGGAGATGAGGATGCTGAGATAAGAACCTCAATATGAGAGGATCTGGTTTCCAGGACAATCATCCCAAATCCAATTTGTAAGCTGTTAATATATGAAGGGCAGACTGGAAAAATTCTCAGGAAAATTTAATGGCCTGGGCCCCAAAGCTATTGGCTTTCATTCTTTGTTGGAGCTTTGAAGAGAAGATACTTTCACAGTTGATACTGATGGATTGCTGTTTACAGCCCAACAAAGCACAAATAGCGTTATGATGGAGATCAAACACATCTCATCGATTTTACAGACACTACAGATGTCATTTTTGCTCCTAGGAGTCACACCCTATGAACCATTGTGGGACAAAATGCTCTGGCAGTTGATGTAATCTGTCCCTCAGTTTCTAATAGCGTAGTTACAGCTATTTATGAAGTACAATAGAATTTTGCCCTACATCCTTGATATAATGTCAAGTGCCCTGCAGTATTGTGTACTGTTCCTAGAGAAATGATCCATTAAACCATCCATATGAGAGAGCAAGGATTCACAACACTCCAGAAAGAAATTATATCCTCATAGAATAATAGAGAAAATTGGCTGGCTTGCATAGACCATATTGACATGCAGCAAAGTTAGCCTCTTCATTTACTTCCTCTCCTGTGCTAGAACTAAGGACATCCTGCCTACAAGGAGGCACAGAGGCTTCATTTATCTTTCTGCATTAGACCCCTTAATTACAAGTAAGCAGGGCTGTGCAGCTGGACAAAAAGAAAATGTGTAGATTGTACCAATGATGAGGAATTTAGGCCAATAAAAGAGGTGTGAGAATGAAAAAAAAAATAGAAGACACTAATCCTATAGCTGATCCTCAGGTTATGCAGGGGCAAGGAGAGAAATCCTGTTTCATTCCTTAAGATACACTGAGCAAATATCAAGTGCATACAGAGAGACAGGTCCTTTTGCAGACAGGTTTGTACAGTGAGTAGTGCAAATGCCTACCAGTCATGGCCAGACATTTCAGGTATTAGGACTTTGGGGCAAATTCACAGCAAAAATCTGTCTTGATCTTCTTCCTTCCTTACAGAAAGTATGTATTCTCTGAAGACCCCTCCTTAGAGGAGCTAGGTGTCCTCCTAAAGATCCTTCCTCTTCAAGGCCTGTGCTGTTGCTGGTGCTTCCCAGGCCCACATCCTTGGGGCTAGAAGTACATTTTAAACTGTTTCTTTCCAGATGCAGTAGCAATTTGTGTGACTCCCATTGAGCTGCAATCAAAACGTCTCATTCACATGAACAAATGTCCTCTGGCATTTCTCTATTTTGACTATTTGAGAGTGTATTTTTCCTTTAAAATCCATGTGATATTCTGACTTCCTTTACTACCCAGTGTTTTGCACATGTGTGATCTCCTACTACAGCTATCTTACTGACCCTACATCTCTCACTGACATCCCATACCATCATAATCCTGTTCATTAGGCACATTATTCCTGCCTCATATTTCCAGGTCACCAGTCAGTTATCGATTTGCCTCATATTTAAAGTGCATATTTTCTTGGGTAAGGCTAATGTTTTGGTCTCTGTTTGTCCAGCACCTAGCACACAAAGTCCTAGTTTAGGTGTTTTTCTAAGTGCTGAAGCAATCGAAAATACTCAGAAGTATAATACGCTGTGATTTATCCCTATAGCTCACTGTGTAGTCTAGTTATAATAAAATTAATTTATCAAAAGCATTTTCAATACCCAGTATCACGGCTTTCACACAGCAAAGAAACCACTCAACCCAAAACACTTCACAACTACATCATTGTTTATTGTCTAGAGAAACTGTATGAATATCCAGATAGATTAAAAACATGTCTAAAATTCACAGCCTTTTTATAATGTTATATCATAGATTTATAATCTTCCTAAGGAAGCTAAATTAATTTTCAGGGATACTTTATTTTTTTATTTTTTTATTTTTTTTTAATACCAGTGAGACAGGGATATAAATAATCCCTTCTAGGTACCTCTGAGATAATTGGCTGAAAAAGTTAGGGTGAGAATTGTTTAACCACTTGAGGTCACTCCGCTGAACAGTAGCACCACTGAGGCATGCTTTTGAGTAACAAGAACATGCCCTTCAGACAATATTAATTAAACGCAAAAGTTAAAAGGGAAGAAGCTGAACTCACAACACAGTGCTAACATTTCAGAGGATGAGAGAGTCTGTTTAGCAGTAGAGATCAGTTTCCATTCATCAGCTTGTCCAAGTTTTGCATGCATAGTCTATATCCAAAGGATTTGTGTGAGAGAAGTTTTCAAGAAAGGAAATCTATTTAAGGGCGCTCAACTTTAAAGAAAAAAAGAAAATATGGAAATAGATGGTTTCTTACAAGGAAAGTATCTCACCAACCTGCACTTTCAGTTCTACCAGGCTTCAGTTCCAGCTGGAGAAGACTCCCTCTTCCTTCTTAGACGGCCTGTAGGATGCTACCATCCACTGCTGCAGCTCCTGCAGAATTCAACAGGAGTTTTGGCACTGGCTGTAGCAAGAGTGGCATTGTCCTTTCTGTCAGCAGGTTACTAAAAGGGAGGTAATTACTGCATGATGAGGGCCTGCCAAACAGATATGGTAGCTCTTATAATGGGCTTTCAGGCAGTTGAAAGCCATATTTAGCCTTATGAATTTCTTATAGGTAAGACGACACCCAGTGCTGCTTCTTCTTACACATCCTGTTTAGGTCTGTTCAGAGGCTGACTGAGGTCATGCAGAGACAACTCTCAGCGCTTTGCACGCTCTGTGCAAAGGGACTATGCTCAAAGGAAACTGCCAGTGTTCTTGCCTCAGGAACAATGGAAATGGTCCTCTCCTTTTAAGTTCACTGTATTCAACAATTTAAAAACACAGCACTCTCACTCATCCTGGGAGGACACGATTTCTGAAGCTCTTTTCCCGGTTGTTTCTGACTTTAAAGGATTCTAACTCACAGCCCGCAGCCAAGGCAGTGTAAAGAACTGATCTGGTCAGAAATAATGCCAAGCAAGTTTCTAGATTTAAGAATGTTTCATTATGATTCTCTTCAGTAATGAAGTATTAGCATGGCCCAGATTCACAGGAAGAGGACTCTCATCCAACATGAGATAACCTCCAGGTACTCACACTGACCTTCCCCATTGTCTTGCCCTGGTATCCTCTGCACGCTCATTGTGGCCCTCTCTCTGTGCTATTTTCCTTCAGAAAACCCAGTTGTGTAGGTTCCTACTCTGTACTTAAACTTTTATTGAAGCTAGAAATGCCCAAGACTACCTAGAGGCTGTGGAGTAGAGATGTTGTATGGCATTCTCCACATCTTGTCTCCCAGTATTCAGATTTGGTATCTGCCCAAAGTACCAGTGTCTCTCTTTTGGGTTGTGGACTTCTCTATTTCCGTATGGTTATGGGGTCTTGGGAGAGGAATAGGGGGCCAGCTCACTCTGTTGAGTTAGCTTCAGGTGAGAAAATTCCACAGTGTCCTGCAGAATCCCCCCGGGTCATACTGAAAAAGCATAACTTGTCCCTTTCATAGAGCCCTCCTCCATAGTCTATAGAAGTGAAACATATAGTCCTGTTATCCCTGGGCATACTGTTTAAAATTCACATATTCATCCTTACAGTAGGCAATCCAGTGGCCACATACATGTAGAGTCACATCACCTTGACATAATGATCCATCAGAAGTTGCCCTCAGACACTTTCCTCTGCAAGTAAATGTGACCTAGGTCCTCAGTTCAAATCTTCCAGATGAGGATATTAGAAGACGAAAAGGGCAATTTCTAAGAGTCCATCTCACATTTTAACTTACCCATCCCCTCAGAAGCTTATAAATCACTGCACTTCAGAGAAAGATACATATCCTTTTACTTTTTAAACTTACAACACACTTTTTGTCTTGCAATTAAAGTCCCTTTTATTTCAGAAACTTTCCACTTGAATTATGAAGCAGATCACAGGCAGCAGAAAACCATTCCCAAAAGAAAAATGCAACATAATGGAACACAAATTAAAATACACATATAAGAACAAGGAGTGGTCTGGGAACACTGCATGCACATCACTTTCGAAAATATAAAGTAAAGGAGTCCTAACACCCACACTTTAAAAACTGCAATGCATCCTAATATCTTCCAGATGTGGATTTCGTTAGGGCTTAAAGTTAGATGGGTTACAACCTGGCACTTAAAAAGCTTTTCTTTGACGTAGACTGAAGAGAGTAAAGATTTGCTGAAGCATAGGGAAAAGAAGGAGCTGAACCTCCCCCTGCCAAACACTCAACTAATGAATATGTGTATGTTACTGGCAACCAAGAGGAGAGGAGTGGTTTCCATTATAACTGTTTTTCTTACTGAGGTTGGTAGAACTTCTCACAGGAAGGACGTAACACAGAAGATGGCTGATTAAAATCTCCTATTTCTAAATGGAGCCAACTACTGTTTACAAGCAAGTGCACCCTGGAGGCACTGAGGGCATAAATACCTACCTAACAGCCTATAGCCAGGTAAATAAATTGCAGGCTTTCATAGATCTCTGGCTTGTGTGCAACTAGCCAATGATTCCTAACGAAATCCTGAAACCTTTCATCACACAACTCTCCAACAGCTTCTGCATTTGTCCTAGAGCCATAGAACTGGCCCTCACCATTCCAGGCAAGGATTCCCAAAAGATGTAATTGCCCATCCATTGGAAAGCCCCCTAACAAGACAAACCCTTCTGGAGTGACCGAGGGGTGCTTCCTTGCAAGACTATCAGGGGCTCGCTGTCTCGGCAGGTGACTGACTCATGATACTAAGTACTCTCAGAAGTTAAAATATTGACTCTTGGATGCAGTTCTGTAAGCAGTACCAATCACATCTGAAGACTGTCTCATTTCCCATGCCACCTAAGGTCCCAAACACTTGCTCCAGCTTGTGCTGGGTTCATTGTAAAACCAGGGTTCGGTTTTCTCAGAGCAGAGTCTTCCTTGGCTAATCCAAAGTCTGGGTTAGATATCAAGAGAGGACATCCTGAGGGCTCTCCATAGATGCAGAGAGAGTTCCTTCTGCTGTCATTCAAGGAGTAAGTTATAGCTCTAAGGACCATCACTTTTCTTAGAGGAGAGGATGAAGGGAATCAGGCACCACACTTTCTGTCCTGAACAAGTGGTGTTTTTTGATGACATTGCAAGATTTGATGACATTGCAAGAAAGTGGATATTAAGAGGCATTTGGTTCCATGCATTGCCAAAATATCAGCTTGCACAACTCAGATAAACTTTGGAATTTTTCATCAATCTTCCAGTATACAAAGAAATTTCAGATTCTTGTATGTGGAGGAACATCATCTACTGTAAGTAGCTACGTCAACTTTTTCAGAACGGTATCCATTTACATCAGCAGAGGATGGCTATCTGTGAGCAAACAAAATGCTGCTAGGCCCTAACACTCAGTTAAGAATTTCACAAGTGCTATACAAGCTAGCTTCAGTAGTAGAGCATCTGGCAGAGGTCATTGGTCAAAGGTTGGTGGAACAGATATACTGCTGTATTTGGTTTACATGGCAAGGATTGGTTAGTAAGGGACTGCAGGGGTGGCCTCTGTGAGCAGAGCCCAGCAGCTGCCCATGTCAGACCAGAGCCAGCTCCAGACGGCTCCAAAAGGGACCTGCTGCTGGCCAGAGCCGAGCCAGGAAGCGATGCGGGGTGGGCCTCTGGGAGAGCAGAGTTAAGGAAGGGAAACAACACCATGCAACCTCAGCTGGGGGAGAGGGGTGAGACATGTGAGAGAAGCAGCCCTGAGGCCCCCCAGGTCAGTGCAGCAGGAGGGCAGGAGGTGCTCCAAGCATGCAGCAGCAGTTCCCCTGCGGCCTGTGCAGGGAGAGGCCCCTGGTGGAGCAGGCTGTCCCCCTGCAGCCCATGGGTCCCACACAGAGCAGATCTCCACGCTGCAGCCCCCCCGTGAGGAGCCCACGTGGAGGCCGCGGCCCATGGAGAGCCCCTGCAGGAGCAGGCCCCGGGCCGGAGCTGCAGCCCGTGGAGAGGAGCCCACGCAGGAGCAGGGGGGACTGGGGGGAGCTGCCGCCCGCCCGTGGGTGACCCGTGCTGAGCAGTTTGCTCCTGGGGATGGATGGACCCCGTGGTACGGAGCCGTGTGGGAGCAGTTTCTTGAAGAGCTGCTGCCTGTGGGCAGCCCCGCAGGCTCAGTTCGGGAACGACGGCATCCCTCGCATCCTGTGGGAGGGACCCCGCGTGGAGCAGGGGCAGGGAGTGACCGTGAGGGAGCGGCGGAGACGAAGCATCAGGGGCTGACCGCAGCCCCCATTCCCTCATTCCCCTGCTGGGGGGAGAAAGTAGAAAAGGCGGCTGGGGGAAGGTGTTTTAGTTTGCTTTTAGTTTCTCACTGCTCCTAGCTTGTTAGGTAATAGGTAATACATTATATTAATCTCTCTTGTGCTGAGTCTGTTTGTGCCCGTGACGATACTGATGAGTGATCTCCCTGTCCTTATCTCAGCCCTTGAGCCCTTTCATCATATTTTTCTCCTCCTTTCCCTTTGAGGAGGAAAGTGAGAGTGAGGTGGTGGTGGAGCTCATCTGTCCAGCTGGGTAATACCACCACAACTGCACCTTTACTCTTGGGCACCTTTTGGATTTGTAATTCTTAGGTTAATTCCATCTAACACAACTGCCTGCCTCTGGCACTGCAGAATAAAAAAATGAAATAAAATTGAGAAAGAACAGAATGGCTTGAAGTCAGAGAAAGCAATTTGCAGTGAGATACCTATTCTGTTCCTGTCTGGAGCACTTGAGACCTTTGCATCCATTAACTCCCATGCCTCTTGTAAGTCTGACAGTGTAAGAAGAACAATGAAGAGACTAAGTAGACCTCTGCAGTGTGGCAGAGGAGAGAGGAACAAGAGGGAAAGCCATCCTGTAGTTTGCCTTGGTTACTCACGTGTTTTAAGGTTAGCTTGGAAAATCAGTAGAAAGGCAGGAAAACTATTTTCCTGTGTGCCAAAAACTCTTAATCTTTTAACCTTTGTGATAAACTAATCAGACAATTCCATAACTCTTATTGTAACTGCATGTCCTTGCAAGACAAATCTGTTCGCTAGCGGAAATGAGGGATGAGTAACTTGAGAAAGAATCAACAAACTTTTTAAAGGGCAAAGATGGCTGTGAGCAGTAAAGGGGAGGTAAGGCAAAGTGATCTTCAGAACATAATCAGGAAAGGAGGAAGCAAAGATGTCCTCTGCACCTCCCTTGGCAAAATTCAGAGATGCACAAGAAATAATTGAAAATCATCAGCCTGGAGAAAGATGTAAGAGAACAGAATAAGCTCAAGGAGAAGCATACACCAGTATGCAAACAGTCCCATCAGGAATGTCTGTGCAAAACCGTGTGGCAGCAAGATGACTCCATTTATTACAGTTTAATTTATTGGCTGCTGACAATGTGTTCTATTCAGAACAAATATAGTGGCAGTCTCTGTCCCCACAAGTATTCAGTTTAGCTATAAAAAGATTAATTAAGATCTTTCAGAGTGCCCTCTGTGTATTTTAATGCAGAGGTGTTGCAGAGTCGCTGGTCTTGCATTCACTGATTTTTATTAGCTGTTGCATGCAAGCAGGAAGTTGCTTATTAACAAATTTGACCTTTTGGTTTGCCCATTTTCCTTGCAATTCTTTTCTCACCTTCCTCCCCAGAGGGAAGCCCTTAGGCATAGACCAGAGGCTGGGGAGGATCATCTTTATCCATGTCCCATGCTAAGCTTTTTCTGTTTCTCAAAGGTGAGCCGCTACTGCAACATGGTGCAGACATCAGAGCCAAGAAGTCAGCGGAGGCCATGAACCCTCCTGTCCCGCTCACTGTAGTGCAGATGCTGCAGCCAAAGTTTTGCAGCTTTGTTTGCATATTGAATGTGTCTCCCACTGTGTGCAAACATGATATTATAAAGCATTCTGTGGTTGCCCAAACTATGGCAACACAGCATGGAGAGGAAGACAAATTGCCTTTCAGAACCATGTGTATTCATAAAGTTTTAATGGCTAGGGGAGGGATTGTTTCAGATATGGTTCAACTTGGAGAGAGTTTGAAGGATAACCCCATAAAAGACTTTATCTTCATTTAAGGAAGGGAAAAAAGAATAGCACTCATCACAGTTTATCTTGTTGCCCACATGGTAAAGCTTCCCTTCACAAAATCCGGTTTAATGTGGGTGGGGTACCTATTGTTGAAACCATTGAAGTTGAGAATTGAGCACATTAATTGCATTATTGTTCGGAATCTGGATGAGGGTTCCCACGGCAGGAGTACGTGTATGGCTAGAGGGTGGAACTCCTTTCTACACATTACCAAGTGGCGTGAGGTTTCTGATGGAGAACACTAGATAGTCATTCAAATGGCAGTAATTCAGGTTGTAACAAAGAACCTGTGGACATACTAATAAAAGCCCCATTTCTATTTTATAAGTCACAATAATGGATGTCACATTCAGTGCTTCTTATGGTGAACAGGCTACATATTAGGCATAGTCTATGACTTTATTTCATGTTAAATTGCCATCTTTTCCATTATTCTAACTTTTTAGAATTTTCCCCCTTTTAAACCAGGATATTTTAGCATGGACTACAAGTTACAAACAACAGAAGTTGCTATAGAAACAGAAAAGGCACTTTGTAGAATGAAAATGCAGGAAGAAATATAGTTCACTATTTATCTGGTGCAGACAGTAAGATAGAATCATATATATATATGTATGTGTATGAGTGTATATATTATATATAAATACATATGTATGGATATATATGACTTCCTTACTATATCTATGAAGGCTTCAGTGCTCATCTTTCTATCCTAACAGTTAGCTGATTTTTGCACTTCTCTGCACTAGAAGGCTGTTTATCCCCAGCTGCATACAACTACCCTGTAGCTAGTGCCCTGCAAGCATCTCTTTAATTCAGTCAGCCAACCACTGCAAGTAAACTGATGAGATATTGCAGCAACAGCTAGAGACAAGTGCTAGAGACAAGATGGGATGGGGGGTGGGAACTGCTCAGCAGTCGGATCTCCCATTGTGTGACACGGATCACCCACCATGTTGGACGTTGCTAATAGGGACTCAGCTGGCTCCTTTCCTCCCAACCTGAATCAGCCCCTACCATACAACCATTGTGATTTTCTTTTACTTCTTTGTTTGCTATTTCAGTTATAAAAATAAACTCATGCTCTAGCAACTTTAAACTAAGCAAAGGTAATTTCCAGTCACAGGATTTGGGCTATTTCCGAACACCGTATTTTAAATGCTGTACAATCGCTGAGTCTTGTCTATATGGGGCTAATATGGATGAACTATTATATAATTTTAAGCCGCTGGGAATCAGACTCCAAGCCTAGTGCAACTGCATGGATTACCGAGACAGATTCATAGGAAAGAATAGTTTAGATTACTCTTCATGCCCTCATTAGATTGTAACTAAAAAACATTGTGTGCTTCATGGGCAAGGTGTCTGCAAGACTGGACCTCAAATGTTTTTCTGGCTTCTGCTCCTACACCTCTTATTTAACTTCATTGTTCTTCAGAATGATTGTACAGGTCAGGTTTGCAATCCTTCTGTGTTAAGAACAGGTCAGAAAGCAGCAATCAGAGATGGTTTAGAAATAGTTGATCCTGCCCTGGAGTAGAGATGCTGGAGGCAAGGGAATGAATTGGATAGGAATCAAAGACCCTTCCAAAGCTCTTTTTTCCTGTGTTCCGTTATTGTTAGAGTAGTTCAACACTGCCTTAAGGAACAAGGCAGTGCTTCAGAATTCATACATAATGCCAGCAAACCACTTTGGACCAGATTTTGGAGTACTTAGGTGCCCCAAATTGGAGATGGTTGCTTGCGGTGATTGCCAAGAGGATCTTGAAAAAAACCACTAGGTGTTTTTTTTTATACATGTTAGTTGCCCAAATAACTCTGAGAAGTTTCCTTCCTGCCTGTCTTCTTTTCCTTCCTTCCTTCCTTCCTTCTTTCTTTCTTTCTTTTCTGTTCTCTTTCTTCTCTTTCTTTCTCTTCTTTCTCTTCCTTTCTTCCTTTCTTCCTTTCCTTTCCTTTCCTTTCCTTTCCTTTCCTTTTCCTTTCCTTTCCTTTCCTTTCCTTTCCTTTCCTTTCCTTTCCTTTCCTTTCCTTTCCTTTCCTTTCCTTTCCTTTCCTTTCCTTTCCTTTCCTTTCCTTTCCTTTCCTTTCCCTTTCCTTTCCTTTCCTTTCCTTTCCTTTCCTTTCCTTTCCTTTCCTTTCCTTTCCTTTCCTTTCCTCTCTTAGATTGTCATCAACTGTGCGATCCTGATTTCCCAGCTGTCTGCCTGGCTGTGGCCTTGAAGTCTGGTTTTCAGGAGAACTGTGGACTCTTAGCACCAACAGAAGCCAGCAGAGCCATCCTGAAATGTCTGAAGCTGTGTGTAAGTCCAATCACTCCAAAAGTAATGTGTCTTAATGGTTATCACTATTCTCCAAATGCTGTGCACCCCATCCATGCCATAGCTCTCCATCAGCACAAGCCTCAGATGTGTCTCTGTAGGCAAGTGTCTGAAAAGCAGTCTGAACAGTCTGAATGGGTGGTAAAGAAGGGATCTCTGTGATCTAAAGGGAATCATCTAGCCAGAATGAAACATTGAGGTGGAACATGCCCACCCTGCCATCTAGACATAACCAATTGGGCACCCAAAGGCTTTTTGGCTTTTTTTTTTTTTTTTTTTTTTTTTACTGTCAACTCATTTGACTCAATTCATGGTTTACAAAAAGGGCATATTAAGAAGAAGCTTTTGAGCTTTTGGAGCTTATGAAGTTATAAGGAGTAAAATAGAATCCTCATGAGAAAATTGAGGATTAACTTCCAAGGAGGCCTGGAAAAGCATTCATGTTATAACAGCCTAGGAGAACACACTGAAAGGCAGATGAAAAGTAAAATTTGAAGAGCTGCTTGTTAAATAAGCAACACGCATCTAAGATACCAAGTAAGGCAGGGATCCTGGAACAAGAATAATAAATGACCCTGCAATTAGAGACTGTATCCTAATGCACACTTTCCTGGGGAGAGATGAAGCACTCACAGGTAATATGAAATCTGACAATTCCTGTTTCAGAGCTTTACTTTCCTATGCTGGTCAGAGCGTAGGCAAAAGGTTAGCCTGTACCTGTCTATTTATACATACTTAGAGACTTCCAAGTGGTTCACCCTTAATTACTGCTTATAAAATCAGGTCTGATTTCAGAATTTGAGTCAGCATTGGTACATAGTCATTACTGACCCATGGATGTGATTTATATGTGTGTTGCTTGGCCGATATTCTTGAGTAAGGTTATTTTCAATGCTGGTAATACTCAAGCAGTATACTACTTTTAATATGCATGTCATTCTCTCTGACTCGAGCTCCTCAGTTCTTGAATACATCCTTGTTAAAGAGAACAGATGGTTTCAGTTTCACTAGATGAACTCTTAAGGGTAACTTCAAATCTGGGTAATACCGCTGATTATTTGGTTGAACTGTAACATAGGCCTGAGAGTCTTTGCTACATTGCTCCAAGCCTGCTACTTCTCTTACACTTTCTGTCTTTCTTTAATTCCAGGTGGCCTTTGCAGCTAGAATAAAAGACCAGCATCTTTCTCCAGACCAACCTTTTGTCTCTAATACCCACTTACAATAGGTAGCCAGCTGATTCCAGTGTTTTCTTCCAGTGTTTTAGATTTACTGCCCAGACTAAGCACAGGCATGGATGCAGCTACCGACTGAGCCCCAGCACTGCCATTCCAGCCTGTGCAGGCAAGTGGAAGACATGGCTCAGGTCTGTAAATGCACCAGCCATGTGTGCTGCCCATGGCCTTGATGCTAGGCAGGACATTAGCATCTCCCTCAGCACGCAGGAGCTTCACCACCACTGCCCAGCACTCCCTCCTTGCTCACTGTAGCTCTGTGTGCCTTGTCTTACAATGTAGTAGTGCTGGAGGCAAGTTTTTTCCCCCAGCACCAAAGTGATTCTGCCTCCCCATCTCTCAGCCCTACACACAGAAGCCACACGTTGGAAGGACTTCTGACAGAGAAGGCTGCCCTGGCACCTGCATAGTGCATCTTGTCAGTGCCTCCACAGCACCCCCCCAGGATATCCTCTCATCCTTGACATGCTCTTGCCTAATTGTCCTGGCACAAACAGCCATAGAAGCCTGGTCTCAGGCCACGTTGATGTATGGGCAGACACTGAGGAGGGTAAAAAAATGACTGAATGACCAGGCCCATGAGGGTGGTGAGCAGGGGCACTAAGTCTGTTTGGAAGCTTATGATGTTCACCAAGAAGTGCAAAAGTCCTGCACCTGGGGAGAAAAACCCCAGGCACCAGCCCATATGGGGCAACCCAGGAAAAACAGTTTGTCAGAAAAGGACCTTGGGTTCCTGGCCTGCCTGAAACTGCCTTTTTTTTTTCTTTTTCTTTTTTTTACTTTCATAATATTCCAGCTGGATTTTTTTTTTCCTATCAAAACTTTATTGACTTAATCTTTGCAAATGATAGATTAACTTTAACCTCATAAATATACAAAGCATTGTTAAAAGGGAGAGCCTGAAAGAATTACAATGCACTAGATCTATTTCCCAAACAGAAGTACGTACAGTGGGTGAAATCAGTGATCAGTGTGCAGCCCAGAAGCCTGGTCAAGTGCATCTGTGTTGTTTGTATGACACGAGCAAAACACTAGCTGCTATGGCCTGTTTTCTGAACAAATTTCCCTGGAAATTACTTAGATCTCAGAGATCAAAGACAGCACTTACCATAAGCGACCGGTTCAAAGGGAGGCTGGCTATCTGGCTTTGGTTGAGATGAATGAAAGAGCTCCTTGGGTTAGGAGAGAGATCTACCTCATAAGTTACATCTGGGTGTCCGTGTTTCAGTGAGCCATGAGTTAGATTATGATTTAGTATATTTTTACAGGGGAGCCAGCTCTTTGTGACAAGCTTTCACTTTCCTGCACGGGACAGGGAAAAGAGCAGCAGTGACCAAGAACAGGACAAGGAAATGCGAGGGGGGAAGATAGGCTGCGTCAAGCAGTAATGACAAGCCATGTGAGGGGCTTGTCAAGCTATCAAGGAAACCTGGAAAGCCTGCAGTCTGCAGCGAGCTTTTGCAAGAGCAGCCTGGGGTGGTAGGAGGAAGTGGAACAGTGGTTTAAGGTTTCTACCGGATGCTCTTGCTGTAACATGAGTCCTGGTGTAAGAGCTGTCCTTTTGACTCCAGTGAGGTCCTTATGAATTCTGATGACAGGAAACAGATTCAGCATTAATCTCTCCCTTTTGTAGAGGTGCTTGCCATTTTCTTAGTCTTTCACTGGGCCTTCCTGTAAAGCAGTCAGCCTACCAACTGGGACTGCCACTTGTAAATCATCCTTGGAAGAGAAGTGGCTGCATGCCAGCGCGGTAGTAAGGTGTCGGCTGACTTTACAATAGAAACCAACAAAGAGTATGAGAAAGCAGAGTTTTGCTTAGAATTGCTCCTCTGAACTGTGTTAGTAAGTATGATTCTGATCATATTAGCCAGACCCTTTTTATTTTTTGTAGCACCCTATAGTATCAGCCATCCCATTCAGAATGTCATTTAATCATGTTAATCAAGAGTACCTCCTCCTTCTGCCTGCCCTCCCAGCTCCTTTATGAATGAAGTATCAGGCCAGCTTTTTCAGTAGAGCATTGCAATGAGAGCTAATGGTCTCTAAATTTGGACCTAGGTATCCAGGTTTTCCAGGGCGGTCCTCCTCTCTATTGGTTTAACCTGTGTTCTGGTTCCCAGCAGTTGTACCTTGCATCTGACTGCATTAAATGTTCTCTGATGGTTCCTGATTATTTAACCAAACAAACTGGACTAGAATGTGCTAATGGTCTGCTCTCATTATTAAATATTGCATCAATTCTGGTGCTGTTTGCAATGTTGCAATGAATACTTAATGTTTTCCCAGTCAGAAGTCTTAAAGTTGTGGCTTATGGCCACTGTGGGTCTGTGTAGTCCTTCCCAGGGGCCAAAAAGGTAACCAAGAAAAGCAGTCCTCCTGTCAGTCAGCTTTAGTTTCAGGATGGGAGGTGGGATGTGTTTCATGGCATGACAAATCTAATAAAACGTGAGCTAAGTCACTGATGACAATAGCAGTGTTAAACCAAAAATTGATTTCCTGGGACACTGCAGGAAAGAGTCTCGCTGATATCTGAGCCTTAGCAACTACCATCTGAGATGTGTCATGAACTAATTCTCAAGCCATCTAATACATGCTCTGTTAATTCCATATAATGCAAGCTTTTTAACCAAAATGTCATGTGGTGCTAAGTCAAATGCCTTGGAGAAATCTAAGTGTATTATATCAACACAATCGTCTTTATCAACCAAACCTATAATCCTGTTTTCAAGAAGAGACAATGGGTTTATTTGACAAAACCTACCTCGTATGTTGCCTGGCATTAAGTATTTTTTAACTTCTAGTTCTTTGTGAATAGACTCCCACATCAACTGTTCCAGTATTATTGCTGGGATGAGTGTCACAATAATTGTTCCCTAGTTCCCTGAGCCATCCCTTTTGCCCTTTTCAAATATTAGGAACATTTGTAGTTCTCCAGTCCTTTGGAATTCCTTATTTTTCCAAGAGGTAGTAAATAGTGACAGATCATTACAGCTCCCTATAGGGTTCCTTTAAATCACATTGAAACTAACTTATCAGATACAGCTTGTTTTAAAATGCTGAACCTAGGTGTGACTGCTCTGTCCCTTCCGTACTTGCAACTGTCAGGCCTCTGTTTTGGGACAATGCCCGCTGTCATATATTTACTTCACACGCAAGGTTTAGAAAAACAGGCACTGGTGATTTGGTGTTTTCTATATCACATATTTCCAGTGTTACCATCAAATTTTAACCTGAGTTTTTACCTAGCCTGCTTGTTTTGTTTTTCCTGATTTTTGGACTCTTATTATATAGAGTTGAATTGATTATTAAATATTGATACTGTATTGATTATTTTCTCTTCCCTTATCATTCTCCTATATTGTTAACTTATAACATGTATTAATGGCCGTTTGCCTCTATTTTCCCTCCTATTTCTCACATATTAGTTAGATGTTTTATTGCTGTTTTCCTATCTTCGTATAACAAGGATGAATTCTGGGTCAAAACAGACCTTTTTTGGTGTCTGCACTAAGACAGCTTCTTGGCAGGCTATTGAGTTGGCTGTTCACAAATGATTCTTACTATTCATTAATGTTTACATGTTTAATGTACATTATCAGTTTATTTGGCTAATAAGTTGTTTAAACTTTGGAAAGTGTTCTTTTCCAAATTTCCGAAAAACAAGCTAAAAGTACCACTTTTATTTTCATGAAGAAAACACAAGTTCTGCTGGCTGGTACTTCCAATCATCCATTTTTTAGGATTACAATTAACTACTGTTTGTCCGTCTTCTTTCAATTAATTTCACTGATTCAGTCTGTGATGTTCACACCATCAGGTGTTGAGATGCTGCCTGTTAAAAGGAGCTCTCTGGGAGCTTCAATATTTTTTTTCAGGTCATTTGAGTTGACCAGTAAGTATCTCCTTATAAGTTTACCCAAATTTGTCTCTTGTTGCTTTCAGCTGTTAAGCTAAGTGTGATATGTCTAAATAAACAATTCTCATTACTGGTCTCATACAATATTCATAAATTGATACAGATTAATTCCACAGTCTTCAGAGAGCCTGAGTTTTGTTTCCTTACTGTGTCGTTCAGTGGGAAGAGAAGAGGCACACAGACCTTCTTTACTAAGGTAATGAAGCCATTGGAACAAATGGATGTTTTGGGCGTAGGTTAAAGACACTGCAAGAACCAGACAGAGCTGGGAAGAAGTGAACAACTTTAGCTGACTGAACCACAGGCAAGCAGACAGATCTTACTCTTCTTTAAGTCATGGCATAGTTTGTAACATATTGTATACTAATACATCTTCTGGAAGTTTTCACATTAAAGTGACAGCTGAGGGAAGCTGACAGCTGCAAAATTAACTAATATACCATGGCTATGCCATCCTAGGACTCAGCTATCTTGGGGACAGGAAAATACGAAAACAAATGATTTTAAAGAAAAACTGATAATAAATAAGTAAGTTCATAGGCTTGCATACTGAGGTGAACTGAGAAAAAATTACTGAAGGCCAAGCGGGCAGGAACTATGGGTTTCCTGTAGAATCGCACAGAGCCTTTGGAATCACTGTGCAGCAAAATGAATTAATTCCCATGAAAACTGTTTTTAGAGTATTAATATAATTGGAACGACACTGTTATATCAGTGTTTTATTTGGCATTTGTACTGTGGAAATAGCAAGCGTTTGTCTTATCTCTTATAGTAGAAGGTCCATAAAGTAGACACAAAGTCTGTGATGCAAAACCAAAACTCTATAAAGAATTAGTAGGATGCAGTTCTCAAGCTGAAAGCTGAACATGCAATCAGGACAATTTTCATCAGCTTTGGTGTAACTCCTAGTGTAGTTGTCAACTCCCTCACAGACAAAGGAAAAGACAGATGGCTGATTCATATTCTAGCTTTTGTACCATACAGTGGTAGATCCTAAGAGCATTCAGAGCATTCAGAAATCTCTGTATGGCACTGAATTGTGTTGTGTAGTCTTCCCTCCATTCTATGTTTTTTCTTACGCCTTCTTTACTCCCTTCCCTCAACTAACTTCATCACTGATGCAATGAATTCCTTGCTGACACTGAAATATTCCTCAAAGTCTAGCTTTCTTTTATTTATATGGAAATCTGTATTTTTTCTTTCTTTATTTTGTTTATAAGGTAGATCTATCTGTTAGAAAACTAAGTATTGTATGTTTCAGAGAGAGTGAGAGGTTTCAGAGAGAGTGAGAGCGAGAAAGAGTGAGAGAGTGAAAGAAAAAGAAAAAAGAAAGAAAAAGAGAAAGAGGGAAAGAGAGAGAGAGAGAAAGAAAAGAAAGAAGAAGAGAAAGAAAGAAAGAAAGAAAAAGAAAAGAAAGAAAGAAAGAAAGAAAGAAAGAAGAAAGAAAGAAAGAAAGAAAGAAGAAGAAAGAAAGAGAAAGAAAGAAAGAAGAAAGAGAAATATGTGATTTAAGACCTCCAGCCAATGGGAAATGCACTTAGAAAAAGCATCCTGGGATTCTGTTTGGTCAGTAAAACCTTAACAGGTGACAAAGGGAGGAAGAGCAACATACAGTTTCCTACACCACACAGGATTTGCATGAAAGTTAGATGGAGCGATTCAGCACAGGGTGGTTTGCTGATGCCCTTGTTAGCGGAACTGCAGAAACACATTGGAGGAAGGTCTGAATGTACAGAAGAGCAAGAAATCTATTCCAGTAGTGTGTTGGTAACACTGAATATAGATGTTATAATTACAAAATACCCCGTATTGACACAATGAAACCATATTCACATCTGGCACAGAATATCAGTAACTGAAATGGATTCTTGGGAAAGTATAATAACAACAGCAGTAATAATAATAATCATAGAAATGTGCATAGCACAAAATGAAATAGCCTGATGGTATAAATATGGTGAATTTCCTCATTGATATTAATACTTTCTGGCACCTTTCCTTATCTGATTGTATATAGCTTTGGGGTTATTTTTTTCCTTTCCTTCTCTCTCTTTTTCCTCGCATTGCTTTAAGGAAAAGACACAAGAATCTCATCATTCATAGACTAGGGTCAATTAAAAGCCAAATGGACATGCTTTGCTGGTTTTATGAGTGGCTGTTCTCTGGGTCCAGTGCTCCTAACTTTTCATCCTACACTATGTCTGAGTAATGTCTGAGGCAGGGGTGCTAAATCTGTTCACCAGCCTCTGGCTTGGGTGTCGAGGAAGAAGATACCTGCTAGTCCATCCATGGCTTCCCTCATCCCTGTGTGCTGGCCAGGTAATTGTGGAGTCAGCATTGCACTTTCAAGATCATAAATGACTTTTAATGACCTCAAACTATAATGACCTTAATTCCTTCTCCAGCCACAGTCAAAGGGATCTGTCACCTCAGTGCCAGAATTTTGAAATTTTGAAAATGTTATTCCAGCAACTGCCTTGCTCAGCGCAGGGCACAGAGCCTGTTCTGTTGCCTTCAAAGGGTGAGGTGTCTCCTGTGGAAGCTCCTGTCTTGTATGATGCATGAGGCTGTCCCACAGCCTAAGTGCTTCTCTTCTGAGGCTGATGAATGTCCTTTCACCCGTGAACTGGATAAAGTTAGTGCCACTATGTAGAGATGTGGGGTGTGGCTGGCAGAAATGAAAAGCTACCTGAATCTCTTGCAAGCCCTATGTAAACACAGTGCTTCTGGTAAACACAAGCACTCGGTGCCTCAAAAGGAAGGACACCACACGTGTTCCTGGTTTCCTCCATTCTGTAGTATGAAGCATGAATGTTTCCTCTTCACAGCCACAGCCTTCACATTGATCCTCCCCTCGACAGCTGCACCATGTTCTCAGGGCCCTGAGGGCACCCCCAGCCCTGACTGTCCCTCGGCAGCCTCCTGGTGCTCCCCCACCTGCCCAGGCCCAGGCCCCACATCAGCCCCGGGCTTCCAGCCCCTTCCCCAGTGAGGCCACAGTTGGGCAGGCTCCAGCTCCCCACGGCCCTGCCCTGCCCGGCCATGGGCCCTGCCCCACCATGCGCCCAGCCTTGGGGGCACATGAGCCAAACCCCAACCTGGTTCGCAAGGAGAAGGGTGAAGAAAGCCCTTCTTCCTAGTTCCTCACTGCTACTGTTGTATACGAGGCCTATCCCTTGGCCAGTGAAGGATTCCCAGCAACTGCAAGGGAATAAAAGTAAAGGTATGTTGAATGTAAAAGAGAAAACATCGCATACAAGACTTAAAGCTGGACTAATACCTGAAATTTTACCCCAATGATTCGTTATGTTATAGTTTGAAGACACAGCAACAACCCCAGCTATGCTGTGTGCAGAAGTGAGCAATTTCCTCCTGTGGGCTTCTTTCTGCCGTGCATTGTCCTGCTCTATGTAAGAACGCCAAACGTAATAGAAAGAACCAGTATAAATTGGCTATCTTTCAAGTTTACTGTACCCTGGCACTCCATAGCAACCACAGCAAGATGAGATCCCCTAGACAAGCAAGCATGAAGTGTTATTGAATAATTCTGAATTGATCAGAAAAATGCTTAGTTAGCCTTTCCCACATCAATACTTGGCAGTATACAACATCATTAACATCAGTTTCCCCTTAAAATGGAACCAGCTGTCATTGTTTTAATGGATATATTGTCTGTCTGAAGTAGGAAAAGGGATTGATTTGCATTATTATTTCAGATCTTGTGTAGTTTGATACACAGTTCGATTTTCTTCCAGCAATTAAATTCTTTGTCTGTATATTTACAGACAAATTCAAAATGATGCAGAATTGGGAAATAAACAGCTTTTAACCAGATTGCTCTCTTGACTAACCCACATGTACCCAGTGGAACTCCAGAGAATGACAGTTCTCTCTGGGCATATCTCAAAATGTAGAATGAAAGCAGTAGGCACCTGGTCTTGTTGAGTTCATGACAATAGATTTCAGCATGGATAAATTACCATGCCACATACCCAGGAGTTCTTTCCCATGCTGCCCTTCTTCAACTAGCTCTTTTAAAATGATGTCTTTTATGACAACAAATTTAATGAAAGAAATGTTCATGAAATCAAAAGAAGGTTTCAGTTCCAAACATAAAGAAGTGTAGCACCTGTGAATTGTTATATGAAAACACTACATGAGCTTATTCATGAGGTAGAACAGGACAAGGACAAAACTAAGAGACCTTTCTCTACGGGAGACTTTAGAGTAGGAAGGGATGGTGTGTTCAGCCCCAGTAGGATTTTTAAAGCTCTCTAAAATGTTTGTTTTGCCATCCAATCTTAATGACCATTTTCAATGGTAGCATAAGTAACGAGTCCTAGAAACTGTTATAGAATGTAACAAGCCTTTTATGATATGTGGAAAGTTTATGGTAGTTTTAACTAAGGCCTAAACATGTTACCAAGTTCCCAGCACTCCTGGGTCTGCACAAGTGTCCTGAACCAGGACTTACCTGGCCACCCCAAATCTGCCAGAGATGACATGTGACAACCCAGGCTGGGCACAAAAAGGGATGTGTAGTAGAAATTACAAGATATTTGTGAAGGTACAGAAGCTTTTACTGTTTTACAGCTGAGCATTGTCCCCTTTTAGTATTTACTTGAAAATTATAACCTACATTGTTGTTGGTAGAAAATTTTCTCTTAAATTTTGGTTACTTTCGACAGAAACCACACATAAATTGCACACTGCTATTGCAAAACTTTCTTTTGAGGTTCCTCTCAACCAAAAGTACTAGATCTACTAGTGCTCATGAGATTTGAAATTTTAAGCAGAGTCCAAGACTCTAGTCATTAAGGGCATTAGAAAATAAAATACTATATTCATTGGGATGAGCTTTATCACCTATCACCTTTGCACAGAGCATACCTTAACATCAGACATGAAAGCCTCATTGAAATGGAGAATGATTTAAAACCGAGTATTATATGAGAATAACTCCAGAGGTATAATCATAGCATATCTCAGTTTATATGGAGCTTACCAGTAAAAGTGGTTTCAGACCACATTAAAAAATAAAAGAGAAAGAAACAAGGTAAAACTTCTGTCTTTTAATGAACTAATTGCAGATGCTCAAATTAATCTCATCAGCATGCAAACAAGAAGAGGTAGAGATTTCAATTACCTAATAGTATATTGGAAATATCTTAACAAGGTGCTGTGTCTTTATGTCCTCAGAAGTGAAATCTTGGCTGAAGTTGCATTGCATTTAATAGCACGCCTGAACTTCAAGCACATTACATCTGACAATAGATGTGAATTTATTAGCCCCACTGAGCTAAGCTATATTTACCAAGGATTTGAGATTGTACACAGCTAGTTTCACAGAGTTAGGAGTGATAGAGCAAGAAAATCCAGTCTTTTAAAACCTGCTAATGTCTGAACAGGAGGAGGAATACAAAGCCCTGCTATGAAGTACTGAAGTTCTATCAGTTTGGTAAAAGTGATGTTCCTCACAGAATTTTCTAAGCAATAGTCACTTGAAGTTCACATATGACTCCATATAGAAACACACTTTCAAATCCTGCAGTTGCTATGATAATTTAGAAGAGCACAAATAGCTTCAATCTTTCAGGTAATCTGATTAACCATATGAGTAAAAAACTTGAAATCAATAGCAATCATTGTTGCTCAGTGGGATGAGAACATATGAACTGGAAACTATTTACTTCACAGGTTGGGGAATAATCTGGCAAATATGAACAGCTTCTTATGGACCCCAAACTGCATGACAGGAGGACTGTCAGACCAGTCAGCGTGGGTTTGTGAAAGTCAGTTCTGCTTGACTAATCTGTTTTCCTTCTATGAGAAGATAACCTGATGGTAGACAAGGGAAAGGCTGTGGATGTTGTTTACTTGGACTTTAGCATAGCATTTGCCAATGTTTTGCAGTGTTTTCCTGGAGAAACTGGCTGTTCATGACTTGGATGGATGTATTTTTCAATAGGTGAAAAACTGGCTGTGTGGCTGGGCCCAGAGGATCATTGGCAATGGACTTAAATCTGCTGGGTATCCAGTCACAAGTGGTGGTCCGCAGGGCTCAGTACTGGGGTCAATTTTGTTTAATATTTTTATCAATGATCTTGATGAGGGGATCAAGTTCTCAGTAAGTTTGCAGAGGACATTTGAGTTGGATGAGAGTATTGATCTGCTTGAAGGTAGGAAGGTTTTGCCAAGTGATTAAATAGGTTAGATCCATGGGCTGCGTCTAGTTGTGTTGGCATTCAACAAGGCTAAATGCCAGGTGTGCACTTCAGTCGTAACAACCCCATGCAGTGGTATAGGCTTGGGGAAGAGTGGCTGGAAAGTTGCCTAGCCAAAAGGGACCCAGGGGTAGTTCTGATCCGCAGACATCTCAACACCCAGCAGTGTGCCCAGGTGGCCAAGAAGGCCAGTGGCATCCTGGCCTGCGTCACAAGTACTGTGGCCAGCAAGACTAGATAAGCAATTATCCTTCAGTACTTAGCACTGGTGACACCACACCTCCAATATTGGGTTCAGTTTGAGGCTCCTGGCTAGAAGAAAGATACTGAGTTGCTGGAATGTTCAGAGAAGCAACAAAGCTGGTGAAGGGTCTAGAAAAGAAGACAAATGAGGAGTAGCTGAGAAAAGTGGGGCTGTTTAGTCCGGAGAAAAGAAGGCTGAGGGGAGACCTCATTACTCTCTACCACCACCTGAAAGGAGGTTGTAGTAAGGTGAGCGTTGGTCTCTTTTCTCAGGTGACGAGTGATAGGATGCAAGGAAACATACTGAAGTTGTGCCAGGGGATGTTAAGATTGAATACCAGGAAGAATTTCTTCATAGAAGGGATGATTAGGCATTGGAATGGGCTGCCCAGGGAAGTGGTGGAGTTGCCATTCCTGGAGGTATTTAAGAGCTGTGTGGACGTGGTGCTTAGAGACATGGTTTAGAGATATGTAGGCAGATGGTTGGGCTTGATGATCTTAAAGGTCTTTTCCAACCTAAAATGTTCTATGATTCCATGATTCTATGTGAAAGTAGAGGAGAAGATCAAACTAGTCAGTCTGAATAAGACAAAATAATTAATTTTGTAAGCATTATTTCTAGGATATGTTGGGACTGCAGAATGAAATCCAACATACAGAATTCTTGGGAGCAAAGAGGTAAAAAAAAAAAAGTCCTTGATTTAGTTGTGGTGGTAAGAGGTAACAGTTCCTATAAAAGTGGGATACAGTATGGTATATCTCCTCTTTTTTTTTTCTTTTTTTTTTTTTTTTCTTCTATTAACTGATTTACACAGTGCAAATGTTCTTTTGGCCCCTCTTCTACAAAGAGAAAGCCATGTGAAAATAGCAGAACACAGCAACAGACAGGTGAATAAGGCTTTATGAATTGTTTCTGAAAAGTTAACTCTACATCAAGGACTGTAAATGTGGAATCAACAAGTTGACATAAATAACAGCAATTGTATTTAACAGACTTTAGGTTTGAGTTCCAAATTGCAAAAGTTTCTTACGTTTTTTTCGTTTTCAGGATATGACTTTAAGCAAATGAAATAGATGTGATTTATAGCTTAAACACATCAGAAGAAAGAGATTTCATTACTTGGAGGTGACGATCCTACATTTCCTATGTTTCCTACTATTTCACATTTATTTTCACTCTATGTGATTACATGTGATGAAACGATATCACATTGTTCAAGAACATTTTTTGTTTGCATGTTTTGTATGGTATACTTGGCAATGAAACAGCTATTGATATAAAAAAAATCATCCCAAGTGTAACTGCGTAATTCAAGATACACCCTCCAAGAACACAAAATCTTGATTGAATTTTATCTTTGATTAACTTGATTTTCCCAGTAACAATTTAATTTAAGTCCCTGTAAAGATTTTCACAAATGTACTGGAGGGGAAATTCCGAGCTTCCCAGGATACTTTTAAAATATATGTGCAAAATATGAATGTGAAGTTGTAGACATACCTTTCAAACTGAGTAATGAAATGCAGTGGTAACCTTGATATACAAGATTTCCAGTCACTTTCATATGTGCGTTTGCCAGGACATGTCAAGATGTCTATAATTTATTTACCTATTCAGATATCCATTATAAATATTACCTATTTGTTTGTATCTTATATTTCCTATAACCATTCTCTTTTACTTCCATGTATTAAACGATTTTTAATTTTTACAATTCTCTAAGGAAAAACAATGATACTGTTCAGATATGTTCAGGAACACTAGTGGGTTTCAGGTCTCCATTTCCCCCTTTTTACTGTTTATTATATGAAAACAAAATCTCTGTATTCATTTTTTTTTCAGAGCATTTATTACTCTTCACACTCTTTACAGTTTTTTCTCCCTCTTTTTCTCTCTCTGTCTGACTTGTCCCCCACTCATTACATAGATGGCTAAATGAAAGCTTTTAAAAATGATTATATCTCCAAGGAAATAAACAAACAAACAACAAACAAACAAAACAACCATGTCTCATTTGTTCTCCAGGATTCCTAAGTAAATGTTTTAAACTTTCTCGTGGTGTGGATTCCAGTCAGGGCTCTGTGTGTGTATGTGTGGTTTCCTAACACAACTCTGACTTTCTTAGTGCTATAATATTTAATATTGTAGTTTCAAGCCATATTACACAACAACATGTAATATTTGTTAATACACATAAAGTAGATCTTATGAGATTCCATTTTTCCCAAACATTTTAATGGAAAAAATCTTCAGCTGCTTTGTGGACTAACAGCACAGAAGATTGAAATGTTGTTTCCTTAGAAGATGTGAAGACCAGAGGTAGCAGCAGACACAATTTCTCCCCAGCATCTGCCACCTAAGACAGTTTGACCTGGGAGGAAAAGACAGGAAGAGGAAAGAGTTTGATTTTTCTCTACCTGTGTTCTGTGTTCTCAATCAGCACTGTGAACAAGGGCCCCAGTGCTCTAATCAAAATGGTTACGGGCTTTATTTGGTTGGTTTGTTTTTTGCTCGTGTTTTGTTAACAAGAGTCTGCCCCTAAAAGAGTAGACTACTGATCGAAAACAGAGAGCAAATGGCCTGGTGTGGGAAGCTGGACGCTCACATAATGGCCCAGTGTGGGAAGCTGGACACTCACATAACGTGGACTCTTCAGGCTGGTAATTGAAATTTAAATTTTCAATTTTAAAATTCAAAACTCTTTTGGGTAGGATGTGGGAGCAGAAAATAACTAAAAGTTACTCCTGATCTAATCATTTATGCTCTCAAATTTTCCCTATCAAATATAACACTAAACATCACATCTACATCAGGAAAGACAGAAAGTGAGAAGACAGAATTCGATAGTGTGAAAACACAGTAGATGTGACCAAGCCACTTTAATCTAGAGAGCCCTACCTAGCCTGTCATCGGTGAATTGGTTATGACACATTAAAACAGAGCCGAGACCCCACAATGTGCTTTTGGTTAACACACTAAACAAGCTTGTCCTTTCTTGAGGAAACCTGATTGCTAAAAGCCCTCATCTGTTATGCAGTCCACTGATAAGGAAGCCTGTCACACAGTTCTTCATCACTGACTGTCACTTCACTCAATTTACATTTGCATCTTAATCCTGACTTGATGTTTTAAAGTTTGCAAGGAACATGGGCAGAGGTCAAAGAGATACACTATTCAGATACTTGCAAGGTTATCGCAGGATCAGAAGAGAGGACTTTTCATTTTCCTAATGATTTTTTATGTCAACCTTTGAATAAAGTTTTGCACACTCTAGGAGTAACAGTTAAGCTAAAGCTTGTGGTCCAAATGAATTAGAGGTTATTTAAAGGTATATTAATGTATAAGCACACATATATATGTATCTTGCTTTCTGGTTCCTTGAAGGGCTTGCTTTTGCTACAGTCCAAATATCATTGCTAAATTTAGATTACTTTAAAAGCAATATTACAGATTTAGGAATCTTATAAAATGCCCACACAAAAGTTTTTAAATCTTTAAGTAGTAATCCATATCTCTCATTCACTTTGTTTTATCTGCTTGTCAGAATTTAATTTTCATTTTAGCCAAATGAAAGACCAGCCAAGTTTCTGTTATAAGAATGTGAATGAATAGGCGAATTGCAAGGGAATGAATGGGTGAGTGCACATATATTTGACCTACCACAACAAAAGCAGAAATTTAATCCAGGGCAAAGATTCCTGAAGCGTGCAGCTGAAAGCTTGAGCATCCAAATGCCAACCGCTAGACACAAATGTATGTGGGAACTGACAGCGCAGGCTCTGATAGTGATACAGAATCAAACAAAGGTTGGAGCTCCTGGTGTAGAGGACTACTTCTGTAGTTATGAAACTGAAACCCCAGTTAGCAGTATATGGGGTAGATTTAAATCAATAGAAGTTCATTCCAAGAGCAGAGATCCATGTTTCAGAATGTAGGCTTTTTGAAGTAAGTAGCCAAAATTTTATGAGTAAGTAAGTAGCCATCAGCAATTCATTACAGAAACCATGCATGGAGAGGACTTGCATTAGGTAAATTGGTGTGGTCTGAATCCTGTAAGCCAGGGATGCTGATGGCACTGAGTGTGAGTTCAAGTAGAATTGCTAGGGCCAAGTGAATACCTGACATCACTGCAGGGTAATGTAGCTGTCAAGGGCTCAGAAGAGGAATAATAACTTAATTTATCTGGTTGAAAGTGTGCAAATACCACTGTAAATCGTACGATGGCCCACTTGCAACCTAATAATATTGGGCAGTTTTTGCAAGGAGTCTACCAAACGTAGATTGGTCTTCAAGAGCTGTTCAATGTAATGACAGAGTGTGGGCTATCTTGGTAAGTGCAGAGGGACAGCATCACTATTTTCCATGAGCTCTCTTGTTAATGAAATAAGTGCACTAATTAACTACTTAGACATACTCTTTAACCTCAGGAAATTCTTCCAAAATTTGTTCAGCACAGGTTAGCGATTGGCTTTTGAACAGTTAGTTCAGCATCACACATTAAGTTTCCATGCGTTTATCCAGCATATCTATTAGCTGGCCCTGAGTTACTCTGACAGGGCACTTTCCATACTGGTGTGCATGGCTCTTTAGGTGCCAAGCAGTCAGTAGATGCACAGTCTTTCCAACCCCACTCTTTTCTAGGGACTGCTATCTCTCCAGCTCCACTCTCACATGCGCCCTGGAAAAAAAAAATGACTTAGAAACAGAGAAAGCTCACGTTTTCAGGACAGACAAACTTGTAAAGATGCCTGCTGGCTATCAGTCCCCCAAGCTAGTTTCAATAGGGAAACCTATTTCCTGGAGTGACAGTACCCACTCATGCAGAAGTTCAGCTCTCTGACATAAAGCCAGCTAAGGCAGACTTGAAAAATAGGATGTGTGTAGAAAGGTGGTCTTCTCCATGTCAAGATTTGTTGTTACCTGTCATTACTTGCTCTCAGCCTGCTCAGATATTCCGGGCTTTCTGAGAACTATCATTGCACACAGAACTGTACAACCTCACGTGGCATGGCAGAACATCCCCATAGCAGCTTCCATGGTCATCACAGCCAGCTGGGGCAGGGTAGCCTCATCTTCCAGGCTTGGATTTGTTGGGTAAATGGGAGCAGCTCAGACCAGCAGAGGCCTGGACACTGATCCTAACTGATGAAATGACACCGCCTGAAGGTCCCTCCCATGCCTGAGTGACCTGTTATGAATACGTTACACTCACCTCATCTACACATCACTCTTAATTCATACCACCAGAAAGGACCAATACAACCCACTAATAAAAATGACAGCCACCTTAATGCCAACAGTCAAATGTACCAAAGTCATAGTCAGCTTGAAAAAAGACAGATAAGAATTACTGACAGATTTAGAATTACATTACTAATTGGAACCATTCAATACACCTTTGTCCGGTTTTGGCTAGGATAGTGTTAATTTTCTTCATGGTGTCTGTCTGACTACGGTGCATGTTTTGGATTGAGGTGAATGATAATGTTGATAACACACAGTTATTTCAGTTCTTGCTGAGCAGGGCTTGCACAGAGTCAAGGACTTTTCAGCTTCTCACACTTGTATGCTGGGCACACAGAAGCTGGGAAGGGGCAAGAACCAGGACAGCTCGTTCCAAACTGACCAAAAGGATATCCCATACCATATGGTGTCATGCTGAAAATTAAAATGGGGAGAATTGCCCAGGGGGGCTGCCAATTGCTCAGGAAACTGGCTGGACATCAGTTGGCTGGCAGTGAACAATTGTGTTGGGCATCACTTGTTTTGTACATTCTTTTTTTTTTTTTTTCTCCCTTTTCTTTCCTATTAAAGTGTCTTTATCTCAACCCACAACTTTTACTTTTTTCCCCCCAGTTCTCTCCCCCCTCCCACTGTAAGGGGCTTGAGCGAATGGCTGTGTGGTGTTTAGCTGCCTACCAGGTAAACCACAGAAACCCTTCATAAACCGTACAAAGATATATTGAAATTAAATTATTCCAAGCCCTTGGAATGATGTGCTAGATAACAGGAGTTAAAACTACTTGTTCCTGTGGGGGAAGCCGTCTTTCAACTTCCTGCGTTGAGTGATGCTGAGCTGGGAGCATTCAACATTTGTCTTTGATTGACAACAGCACAGATGTGAACATGATGTCCATGTCATGTGGAAGTGATGAGGACTGGCTCTTCTAAGTTTTCTTGTGAGTGAATTTGGATGATGACTGAGTGTTTGGTTTCTGCCTTGCCCTGCTATCTTCTTGTCCATCCCTCCCCTTCTACTGGCCAACTGTTGGCCGTCTGCTCTTTCTGACATCTCTGCTTCTTTATTCTGTCTTCCTTAGCTCTGACAAATGGGTAGGTTACTTCTACCTTTTATGGATCTTGTCAGACTTGCAGAGAAATGAATTATCTAGCATTTTAACAATATCCTGGTGGCGACCAGGAGTGGATGCTGGAGCATTCAGTTGGTGAGTTTGGCAGGACGAAAGGAGATGGGTGCTAGGCACAGGCTGCAGGGTGGGGTTTCTCTGACAACACACCATTTTTTGTGTGTGCATTGACAGTAATCTGGAAATTTCATGTTTACAATCTAGTTCAGCTTCCTTGAAAGCCTGTGTCCTATTCATTTACTGAAACAAAACATCCAGACAAATAGAATCAAATTTTTGATGTTATCTACTTACAAAGCTAAACCTGGAAATTTTATCCACCCTCTGCCCCAGAACATATAGTACCACTGCTTTCCATGTACTTGTTTGTGATTTACATGGAATTAGAGAAAAATCAGATACTTCTACTGTGTCACATCAAAGACCAGTTTCAGCCCTGATTAAAAATATTACGAGTGTCTTGATTACAGTTGATAGCATTCATCTCACTCTAATATCTGTTTTCACCATCTTCTAGGAGCTGTCTCTTGCTAAGTAAGCATTCTGTTTTGCTGAGTAGAAGTATTAGGTATTATAGAAAGTTACAGCATTTATAGTTTCACTCCAATTATAAAACACTATTTACTTCCAAATTTCCTTTCTTCCTTCCCTCTCCTCTCAGTATACACAGCAATGAGCTGAATGGTCTCTGTTTCTCTTGCGTGTATGGCATCAATCAGCACTTGCAAAGGATAGTGTATCCTTGGCTCTACTTGATTGAGATCTGCAGTTTCACATTTACATAATTGAATATACACATCCATATTAATCTGTTCAGATGAAGACAAAGTCATGACTGCTTAAATACCAAAGAGGTTGGCAAGCTTCCAACATTGGCAAAAGCTGAACTCCCATGCTTTCCTCTGGGTGGAATTGCAACTATTAGCCAGCACTATGACATATGTACTGAGCCTCTATTTTTCCAGATGGGATAGCAGGAGATGGTGGTAAGGCTACCCTCAGATGCTCTTTGACATGCTCATGTAGTGTCCTCATTACTGGAATAAGCATTTGTGTCACTTCCTCCTCTCACCTTGCATTTCTGCTTAAACAGAAGCAAAGATACTTGGTTATGGTTGAGCAAGGTGGGACCTGGTACCATCACAGCATTTTAGAGTTCTGAATTGATTTGTGAAAGCAAACCCTAACATAGTAGAAATTGCAAGGGTAAAGTAAAGGCATATTCTTTTGCTCCTGCAACAGGGACCAGGTGAAGCTGGGTCCTGACTATGTAGAAACTTGCATTACACAGTGGTATGTTCTCAGTAGGTCTGAATACAGAGCTTGGACCTCCCCACTCCTTCTTCTTAACTTTATGTATCTGACAGAGGTACCTTCCTTCATGTCAGATTGTCCCCAGAGCCTCTGTATGAGTCACTAGGCTCTATGTTCAGTGAAATGTATTAAAGTGAGGTGAATTCAGACCTAAGACAGGAACATATATATACATGCTTGAAGTGAGTAAAAGATCTTCCGACATTTTTAATTAGAAGTGGACCAAGTGGCTGCCAATGGCAGAGTAGTCCGGTGTGACTACGGAACTCATACAGGCAGCAGACAGACCTTGATGTCCTGCCTTCTCCCACATCCCAGTGGGTATTAAGATCACCAGAAGCAGCTATAAGTAATCACCTTGTTAATTTTTGTACCAGGACATTGTCCCCAGAGAAACCCTGTCTTGCCAGCAGCCATGAACTCAATAGAAAGTATAATCAATATACGATATCTAATAGTGTACAATATTTAATAAGGAGCACTTTTAAATGGACTAGGGGCAAGGTTAATGAGTAAGAATGACCAAGGCCTACTTTTTAAATATCTTACACCGGGTGCCAGAAAGAGACAGTTAACTTGCAGAAGGGCATATACATAGTCATATTCCCCTTGACTGCTTAAGGGAGAAGTAACTCCCTAGTGGCATCACAGCTGGAAAAGAGCCATAAAAATGCACCCTAAACAACTTAACTTCCTGAAAATAAAAACAAAAGAAAAGGGAGAGAGCATTCCTGCAAAACTTCAGCCAACTTTGCTCCCTGAAATCTAAAGATACAAGAACTTTTAGGAAGAGGTGCTAACAAACCAAAAAGGATTTCCAGTTTTTAGCTATAGAGTGATCACATTTCTTGTCTTTCACCTGTTATCTTACTTGGTTTTTTCCCAATCTTCTGTTTAAAAGCTTGACATTAAGTCCAGCATAATTTTGTTTTGTTTTATCATTAAACTTTTTTTTGTTCATATCCCTGGAAAGCAACAAACACTACACTATCACACACTACAGTCACAAGTTAGCATATCTCCAGGATACAGTGTTTTTCTGGAGAAAAGTCTGAAGGACCTGCCCTTCAGGATATGTTTTGGGAACACCAGGAATTGAGAAATTTTCCATCAAGATGTCAAAGACTAGTGCGGGAACTGATATTGCTCAGTATTTTGTTTCACAAAGTAGTTCCATCCAACAGATAAAACTCATCATCAGAAAACTGATGAGCAATATTCTCTGACTCTAGGAAACACTAAACCATCATAACAAGATTTTGGTTATTCCAAGACACATAGTACTCTCCAAACAGAAATTCTATAATATGCATATTTGAAATGGGGCAAAAATACCTTCTCAGAAATTAATTCTAGGGAGGAATATTCCAGGAGGAGAAGATAAATGAAACAGGACAATATGGCCTTTAATTTTATTTTATTTTTTTCCAGGGGAACTGCTCTGCTACAATTCTATCCTAGTGGGAGGATGGGGCATGGGATGAGAGAGAGTGAGATCTAATATTGTTTAAACCATTTTTCCATGATTTTATGTCACTGTCAATACATATGGGGCTAGCTACTGTATCTCCACAAACATGCTGTCAAAGAGTAGAGATAATGATGATTAACTAGCTACTTCAGAAAAGTGATTGCCTCTTTTTCCTTTCCAGAGACAGTCCGAGCTACTTTCTGTTTCCCAAAAAGAGGTGAAAATCATGAAGAAAAAAAACCAAAACACTAAAACAACAACAAAACAACAACAAAAACCACAAAAACCAACAACAAAAAACCCAACACCTGAAGCACCTCTGATGAACTCATTTTTCTTGCTGAATTGACAATCCAATTATGATGAGGAAGTGACATTAAATAATACAATTGATTCGGGATATAAACTTATCATTGCCAAGGACTGGGGATGCAGAGCAAAATCACCCAAATTCTTCTCCCAGTAGAAATTCATTAGATATTACGTGTTTCCATCAACTCAAATCAAGTAACTCAATTCAAAGGGGTGGAGCATGCCCACCAGAAAGTGTATTCTTAGCAGAATAATCACATCCAAGCTGGGACAACAGCTGTTCTCTATTGTTACATTAATGGCAGTGGTAACAAGGAATGGAGTGGTCTAGGATCCTTCCTTTAAGGTAGGCTAAGTATAACACTTTCATTTCAACTCTAATTATATTCTCCTTAAAAGACTTAGCTGTATTTTTAATAGATACTGACTGGAGCACAATTAGTAGTTTCAGCAATCTGGAATCAGTCAGAAACAGCATTATTTTCTCTCCTAAAGGCAACATCTGAGCTGGCAACAGAACTGGCTTTTTCACCCCAGAGGAAGAGACTCTTCGGAGGGATTTGGTGTTCTCTGCTGGAGGCCTGGTACGGGGGGGTGGAGGGGGTAGGACAGGATCTTGGTCCTGTTGCTCAGAACAGATGAATTGTGTTTTGCTCCCATGGATGGCAAGACAGAAGAGTCAGGAAGAAGCTGTTCCCTGTTTTCTGGCAGTCTTAAAACCACAAACATCTTTCTTTGGTTACAGCACCAATATTTTGCATGTATTTCTCAATACTTGTATGTCATGCATAATAACAAAGAAAACTGTACTTGGAAATCTGATTTTAAGTATATTTCTTAGTCCAGTAGGACATGTTGGAATGATCTAAGTATATATATGACATAAAAATTAAAAAGTAAGTGGTAGTTTCCTGACATTCTCTCAGATTAAACATGTTGAAATCTCTGGCCTTTTACAATCCATTTCCTTCTGTTTAACCCTTTCTAATGGTGATACTGAATGACACATAGGAAAGTAAACAGGCTGCTTGCTCAATAATAGAATACATTCTTAGAATCAACCAGATATAAAACAGCCCTAACAAAGGGACTAGAGAAGCTAGATAAATTCACTCCCGCAGCCACCCCTTTCCTCCCCCCCCGACAATTGGCAACATGGATTAAAATATCGTTTCCACTCAGCTGGAGCCTGGGCCATGATCTGACAAGGTCAATAGGGCTGTATGTAGTCAGCAGCCAGGTAAAAAAGACTGAAGAAGCATAGGAAAAGGTATTAACAAGGAAGTACCTACAATTCTTTAACTTCACACTAAATATTCAGTCCCTGACTTAATGAGATACAACCCTATGCTTAAAGTAGTTGAGGGTCTGCCATGCAATGGGAGATACTTGGTAGTTTAAATGCTAGTTATAATTTTGCTTCATTATTCAGATTGCAAGGTCTTTAGGGCAGAGAACATGTCTGTCTGTATTCTCTGAAGCAGTGTGTATATTTATGGTGCTATCTAGGTGCCTAAATGTAATGATAATGTCAAGTTGTATTTCTATGGAGCTTTTAAGTTGGTTGAGGTTCAGGTCACCTGAGTATAAAAGGTACCAAAATACAGCTCTACCATGACCTCTCCAGGCTGAAGGATGCAGTTTCTTTCATGTGTACCTTCTCACCAATACATGGTTTAAAATAAAGTGGCATTGACAAGTGACTTTGCTCTGAAAAATGACATTGCAGAAGTGGCAACTTGGAGTTTGATGTTAATTCTACCTCAGTGAATACCCTTTCAGATTGCTCAGTGCATAACTGAGAAAAAAATCGTTGTAACTGCATGACTTTCCTGGTAACTAACCTGCAATTCTGAGGATACACTTTGTCGTCTTCTACTCTAGATATATGGCACCATCATCCACAAATAAATGAAAGACATGCGAAAAATATGGGTAGTGCAGAAGCAGACCTGACCTTAAGCGAAGAGTTTGTCCGACTTGTGCAGTGGAAGTGGATGAGGTATTCACACAGGCTAACATTAGGCATCTAGTTTGAGTGTCTCAATTGCAAGTCAGGGGCCTTTAGAGTTCTCCAGTAGCAGTACACAAGGTAGGAGTCCTCCCCTGTCCCTGGCCAGGCAATCTGTCCAAGCAGCATTGAGTAAAAGGATGGGTTTAGTCATGGTTAGTGTTACACACCATGCAACAATTGCACATTGAACAATTAGGGCACCAAACACAAACTCATTGAGACAGTTCAGAAGGTGAGTGCACAGGTAAAGGAGACCCCCAATATACTCATGGACCATACCTTTTGTTTAACTAATGCTCGGTTCATCGGTACTTACATGTACTTGCAGAGAGGAGGTGATTTTCCCTATTTTGGATATTAACAAGCAGGGAATGAACTTTTGCTTCATATTTTAGTCACTCTAGCTAAGTACTGTCCTATCAAGAAAGCCGGATTTAGAAATCAGTGTAGCTCAGTGATTTTCAGTGCATGGTCCATAGAAATTCTGGATACATGAATGTTCAAGAGGTCCACATAAAATAAGTAAAAACCAGGACATTGTCAATGGATTTATGATCACTATAGAAGAGCCTGGACACCCCTGGGGAGTGTTTTAGAGTTCAGTACATAAAAATAAATAAATATTGGAAACCATTATCCCAGCAGAGTGGAAACAAGCAGGGCAAGAATAGCCAGTGCCTTTTATTGGTAATAAAGTCACTGCAGAAAAAGTGGGATTTATGTTCGAGGACTGTATTTTGCAAAATAGAATTTACTTTATGACAAAGCTTCATAGGTTTCTTTTTGTCTCTTGCAGGACTTAATTATTGCTAGATGAAACAATGGCTCCACAAAAATTAAGGAAAGTTTCAACTTCTGTGCAGTGACAATTCATTTTTAGTGTTTCTCCCTTCTTGTTGCCATGGAATGAAGCTTCCTTTGCTCTATGTAGTGACGAGTCTGGCTTCTTTTGAGAGACTCGCATCACAGCAAAACAAAAATAGTTAAATATATCCAACCAGAGAGATGCAATACTTCTGCCCGTCAGCTTGATCAGGATACCCAGGGAGAAGAGAAAATAATCCCTCCAGTTGCTCTCTCCAGCCCATCCAGAAAGGTGTCATCAGACTTAGATCTGTGGCATGGTGTGAAAGCATATTGTCCCTTCTCACCCTATAGTGCACCACGAAGCTGGCTTTAACTGCCTCTCCTCACGTATCAAGCTCTGCTCCAGGCTGCTAAAGCATCTTTCTCATGAGGGCACCCCTTAACAGGATTAAACTACTACATTAATCAAATTGAATTGCGGACTCATTGTACTCACATTGATTCTATTACAGATTGTATTTGTTTCATTTCATTATTTACTGCCAGAAAATGAACAACCCCCTTTAAACAGCAGGCTTATGGAGCTGAGGCATAACCAACCTAAAGAGAAAGTTAACCAAACTCCAGACTCTAGAGACAACAACCATATCTATGAACAATCACTACCATAAGAAACGAGGAGATCATTTTAATATATTTGTGTATGTGTATGAAATATGGGTCAGGAGAGAAAATTGATAATAGCTGGAATCAGTGCACTCAAAAAAAAATCTAGATAAATTTGTATTGTCTAAGGTTTTGATTATATTTTAATTTGGTAAAATCAATATATGCTTCATATTTCTGCAAGGAGAAGACAAAGACTAATGAAACTGACACAATATATTTTCTCCAATATTATTGAGGTGTGAATTATAAAGAAGAATGCTGGAAATGTCTATAACTCATACATAGCATATATGTATTCCTTCATCTGCTTTTAGTGACTCATTTATTGCAGAAATCAATACAACAACAAACATATTTTCAGCATTCTTCCTGTCATCCCCACCAGTGTCTAAAAGCAGTGTGTATCAAAACCTCAAGGAATTTTGTAATGCTTATACTGCAAAAAGCAATACATATTTAACCTAGGAGCAACATACCAGATGGTTTTAAATATGCAATATTTACTATAAAATGAACACTAAGAGGAATGCTAACTTTACCCAATGCCAACTAAAGTCTAAAACCAATTTCTGTTGGTTTTCCAAGGACACTTGATCAAGTTCTAGCTTCAAATGCATGATTTTACTTAAATTGTTTTATTTACAGCTGCTAACAAGGAACTGATGCATCACAGCAGACTAAACAACAGTCTAGGCCTGGAACTAGAGTGTGCTGATTGGTAATACCTGATGCACAGAAAAAAAAGAAAAAAAAAGAAAGAAAAAAAAAAGAGAGGAGCAAATGTCCAGCTCATTTTTATGCCTCACTGATAGTTTCAGAAGGGCTACTTCTTGTCTCTAGGACAAGGAAAATTCCCTGAAATCACAAGAGATAGGAAATTGATTAAAATGACAAATAAAAATGAAAACTTTTGCTCCATTCTGCCATCTCTCCATGTTGGTCTGGAAGTTTCACAGACTACACTGGATCAGGGAGGCTGCTATAGCTCATTTATTGTTTGTTGTGAAGAAAATTTTGACCAATCTGCATTAACAAAATGGGTACTAAACCTCCATTTTTATTCCTATTTTTCCTCAGAGAAATGACAACCTTCCTTTTTCTTCCTAGTCTCTTCCTGTTCCTTATTCAGATATGCCAGCTGGACTCCCTTGTGCCTTCCTTTGACTGGAGAAGCTAAATTCTCTTGACAGCCTGAAAATAGGGTGCGGTAAGAGTATTGGTGTGTGTGGGTATGGGTTTCTGCTATGTGTTGTAAACATGAATGAAAGCAGGGGCCTTTTCCTCAGCTGGTTTCTTGCAATGCTGTTCCTTATCTCATCGTCTTCAAACCCTCTGCCATATGAGGGTAGCCTCCTGCCCCTGCTAACCCTGTGCCACAGAAATGGGGGATCTGTGGCCTGGCAGAGCAAACTGTGATGAAGTGGTGTGACCCTGTCTGGTTTTGGTTACAAAAAGGTTTGCAAAATGAGCTTCTCAGGTGTTAAGAATCAGTGTGGTTGTAGGATTCAAATTTGCTGAATTTTAGTCTCTATGTCAAATTCCTTCCCTATGACCTTGTACCATTGGTATGTTCCTTATTTTTTTCCAGAAGATAACAAATGAAAACTAAAAAATAAACTAGAAAACTAAAGATGAAAGGACATAGCTTGTATAAACAAACTATTTGGATGGTGCTTGATGCTCTATAATGCTGCAGCAAGATTTAATATATCAGCCAGCAGTCAAAAGGGAGAAGGCACTTAACTGAATAACCAAAGGGAGCACTCACTCCAATAAAGAACATCTTCATGGCCAATGGAGCAATAGGTGGAGAAATTATCAAGAGAACTTGCAGTGTTTTAAATGGATGTGGGTAAAGTCCATCTTGATTTATGAAAGCTACCTTAACAGATAATAATGATGTAAACTGTGTAGTGCTCCTGATGGCTGTTTTATGGATACGAATAGTTAGCAAGCATTGACAAGGGAGCTGGGAGCAGGAAAACTGCAAAGTTGCCTCAGTTTGGATTTTATCCTGTAATGTTATCCCAAGGAACAATGCCTGCCATCTGCACATTTGCATGGGAAGAACAAGAAAAACATTAGGCCTACTGATCTCCCAGGCCTCTCTCCATCCACTTGTGGACTGAGCTGTGACTGTGTATTGGGTTTACATAGCTATTATTTGAGAGAGAGGTTGTGGTGGAGTTCAGCTGTCCAGCTGGGTAAAAACACCACAGACTGTCAGCTTCAGGCCTATCCACCAGTATTACTTTCATGTGTTCAAAATTCCACCCAAAAATTCCATTTTTGTTTGAAAAATATTAGGAACAACAATAATGCCATGAATCTTTACATTTCTGCCCTGCAAGTCTTTCTCAAATGATTCAGTGTTAAAACTCTCAGTAGATTTGGGAATCATCTCATCAGGAAAGAGAAACATGAGAATGACCTGCATCTATTGCTCCCACAGCAAAGCGCAGTAATTAAATCTTAAATCACTTTCTCTGATAACCATTGATGAGTAAATCAATAACTGAGTCCTTTGTTTCTATAACACACTGCATAATGGCGTCTCTGCATGTTTTTACTAATGATGCAGCAATGCATCTATGAAATGCATAGGCATGAACCGTGTTTCAAATAATTTCAAACAATAAGCACATAAATAAAAATCAAACTCTTCTCCTAGACAGTTCACAAAGAGTGAAATTCATCCCCAGACAGGGGCTGGCACAGAAATATTTCCCTTCTCTCATCTTTCAAAAACCTTCAAAACAGAGTTTTAAAGGCAATTCAGCATTGCACAGACTTTGGTTTGGCCTTCTGCTCAGCAGTGAATTTCATCCACTGTGAATTACATGTGAGAGGACTTTGATTTTTCACCTAAGAAGAGAAAACGACTAAACGAGTAGGATGCATGATTCATTTCAACTAGGCAACCCACTTGCAATCAGCACTTATTGTCTCTGGTGCTTGTAAAGGACAAAGCAGGGTTGTCTTTGTATCTTGGAAAGAGCTATAGACGTTTGTACATAAAACGTGAAAAACAGGAGGAAAAAGGGATGGGGGAGGAAGTGTCCTGTGAACTGATTTTTTTCCCATTGCAATGGCAAGAAGAAGCTCTATTATTGGAATGCAGGCAGCAAAAGGGTACCTGTGTGTATTTTGTCCAGAGTGACAGTGCTGCAGCTACAAAGGAAGCACCCCAAATTTGTACTGATTGAGGAGTCTATGTGAGTGGTATTATACACAATAAATGAGTAAAGGTTATTTTGCTGTACTGGAACTTGAGAAATATAATATTATATACTATTCTGGGCACCAGTAAAATTGCTTAGGGGTTTGAAATTGAAAAGCTGTTATGAAGGAAAATCTTAAATACTCCAGAGGTTTGGACTTTGAGTTATGAGGAGGGATTAGCCTGTGCTGGCCTCTTCAGCCTGAGGAAGAAATGAGGTAAAACGGGAGATTGTCAGAGAGGTAAACGAAATCCTGAGAGGAACAGATTGAAGGCAGTAAGCTGTTTAAGATAGCAACTAATTTGAAAACAAGATGCCTTGCACTAAATTGGGAAGGGATGGGTGGTTGCACAGGCAATTCAGACAAAATTACTTCACGGAAAAGAGTCTGCGATTTGGCATGAATGGGAAAAGTCATCTACTGAAGTGTGTGTGCTGGGGAGGGACTAGAGTGCAAACCTACTGTGAAAGGAACAAGATGTATTTTTGGACAAGGGTAAAATCGAAGGTTGCAGCGACTAATTGGATTTTCAGGGATATGCTGAGATATTAGCTACCAGTAGATTGGTTGGTATTTTCTGGATTTGCAAGGACAGACTTTTAACAGACTGATATTTTCACCTAGCAGTTAATGTTCTGGAGTCCTTAAGTCATGTGCAGCGTGAACTAGAGCTCGTGGAGGTTGGTGGGACTCCTTCCTCAGCTACAACAGGCTTTGGATCAGGCTGCTCTGCTAGAAATTAGTAGAGCTTTAAGATTTTCTCAGCTCTGTGGATAATCTTGCTTTTTGATTACCAATAAGCCTTTTAAGTGAATTACAAATGTGGGAGAATAGTGCTTCTTTAAGCCTTTTCTTGTCCACGTGCTGAGTGCCCTTGGAGCCTTCCTTCCTTGCTGATTTGCTCCGGAGTCCCTGATGGTCTTAACTCATTCTGCTCACACTTGTGCTACTGCTATCATGATTTCTAGGCATTGGCATAATGTTTAACCTTCAGATCTAAAGAGTCATAGACTAGATTTCTATGACATCTGAAATCAATATAAGTAACAGCAATATTTACTTCAAAGCACTGAACAGAACGTAATTTTAAACAAAACCTTTTGAGGACTTGCCAGTGCTAACGATCAGTGCTGATATTGCATGTACACTTGCTCCAGTTGTCAAATAGCCACATGGAGCCTGTAAAGCAGAAAAGCAAAGTCCCCAGAACTCCGACTTGGACATCATAAGTGAATGAAACTGTTTCATTAACTATCTACCAGGAGGAATTATGGTATACCTGAGCATATTACATGTAGGAAAGCACTGTGTTACACATATACCCAAGTCAACATGTCACAAGGTGATACCTTAATTTTGTTTTGCAGCCTATGTGTACACTGGGAAATAATGCTGTGACTGCAGTCTTCAAACGCAACAGGTGAATTTAATGTGAACAGTGTCCACTCAGTCCTTTCTTTTGTAAATAGTTCTAGGAGTAGAAACATTGGCACACTTCAATTTTTTTGTCCTTCTCTGGTGAGGAATAGTAGCTATAGACTCCAAAAAATCAGCTAGTCAGACTAAGTTTGCAAGTGGGTGCTTGTTGAATCTTTTCCTTAAGGAATGAACAGGCAAAAACCATAATGTACTAATATGCTCAGCAATTGCATTACTTTATAGTTTATCTTTTCTAATATGCCTTCCTTTCTCTTTCTATCTCATGCATAGGAGGGATGAACCTGTCGGAACGCATGATCTGGGCATTTCCAACCCTTGAATGCTTCAGCTTTTTTTAAAGCAAACTCAACTCTACATCTATGTATTTGGCTTACAAAGTCAGAGTGCCCTCCTCACTAAGCTTAGCCTAACACTGCTGAATAGTACTCTCTGTTTAATTCACTTTACACTTGTTTTGGTCAAGAAAGAAAAACAAAGTTTAGCTCATGTTGAGTTGCATTTGCCAGTCTATCAATAAAATGAGAATAATTTCCGTAATCAAGTGTTACCCAGTAAGAATCCAGATGTAATTGGCATCCAGTGGAAAGTATTTTAAAAAAATGGAAATGAGAGAACTTGACATCCTAATTTATATTAAGTAAAGCTTGAGTAAATATATAGAGTATTACAGCCTAGTTCAGAGGAATGTCATTAAATGACACCCCTTTCATAGGACTATATTTAACCTTGCAAAGTGTATATTTAAGGAAGAATTTTGTATTTGCTAAAAATAGATTGGTAAGTTGACTGATGAAAATATATGCAAAGGTTATTATTCTGTGTTCTGATATGAAGGAGATCAATCAACAACATTTTATTAAGAAAGGCCACACCAGAATGGTGTCTACCTTTTTTTCCTGGGTCACTTGGCTTCATCTTGAGACACGGAATTATGTGAGATCAGTGGTTTTGCTCCACCCTCTTAAAGCCCACTTTCCTATGGTACTATTTGTAACTATTTGTAGTTTTTTGTAGTTTTTTGTAGTTTTTTGTAGTTTTTTGTAGTAGTTTTTTGTAGTTTTTTGTAACTATTTGTAGTTTTTTGTGTTTTCCTATTTGTAACTGCAGTGTGTAAAGACTTGAAAGAGCTGAGTGCATCTTCACCCACCCAATATATAGAGCCAGAAATTCCCACAGTGATTAATTTTTCCTCCCAGAAATCAATAGAAATGTATTTTATAGTAATCTTAAGATCAATATTAAATAACTAAGCCAAGCTTTTGAAAAAAATAAAGTCCCTGACCATAAACTTTCCCTAAATCTAAGCTCTGAAATCAATTGAATCCATAGTATACCCCAATACATTTTATGGCCTTTTGAACCATTGCTTTTATACTTAACACTGTATTTTGTTCTAGGAAAAGGTAATAAATATCTCTGCAGCACTGAAGAAAGCCAACAGGGGACACTGGTTGTTTGGAGTATGTTCTTTCGAAGCATTTTTCTTTATGTTGCTGGAGGAGCTAAATTAGCTGGGAAAACTTGAACTAACAACTAGTTATCCATCATGGCCCTCTGGGCCCTAATATCATTGTGCACAATTATATTACAACATGAAAAGCCAACAGAACATGCACCCAGAGACAACCCTATACTGAAAACCATCAGACAGGTGGTACTTTATGATTGAACCTAAAGCAGTTTGATTTGGTTAATAACATGTAGGAGTGAAGTACGGTAAATGGCAAAGGTTATGGAGGGCTGGGAGGAAATAAAAAAAAAGTGTCACACTCTCTGAATTAGCCGTAGTGCCTATCTTTTCTGCACCTTTCAGACACAGATCACAGTAAAGAACTCCCAAAAGTGGGAGCAGGAAACCATTTAAACTCTGAACATTGTACAGCTGACTACCTGGCAACCAAAGGGATGAAGCTTTGAGGAAACCCTCCAAAACACACTGCAGTGACATTGTAAATCATTCTGTAATAAGTAAAAACAGGTTGTGAGAGTATCCTGAAATGTGCTTAGACAGTAGGTAGGAATCTGTTGAAATACTGGGCTCTGTTCTGGGCTCTGGGCTCTGAAAGTTTGGCTTCTGGTGTAAGCTTATGCTCCTGGAAATATGAACGTGGGACACCTCAATGTCAGATCCACCAGACCCTGTCACATTGATTCAGGTCTTCCAGATTCTTAGGGCCAGATAGGCAGTTCTGCAGAGCTGTGCTGTCATGGTTTAATCCAGCAGGCAGCCTGTAGAGCACCACACAGCCATTCACTCACTCACTCCTCCACACTGCCCACCACTGCGGAAATGGGAGAGACTATCAGGAAAAAAAAAAAAAAAAGAGATAACAATGGTTTAATAGGACAGAAAAGGGTGGGGAAAATATTATTATTATTATAAAGGAATATACAAAGCAAGTGATGTGCAATGCAATTGCTCACCACCTGCTGACTGATGCAAAGCCAGACCCCAAGCAAAGGTCCCCTATGTGCCCTTTGTGCACTACAGGGACTTTATCCTCTGGTACAATATATAACAGTTTTGACAGGGGAGAGCAAGCTCAATGGGCAGATCCCCTAATGTTGACTAACCAGCTGGCTTTTGCATGTGTATCCCAATATTTGAATGTCCCAGCACCTACTGCTCTCAGTGTAGTGTTTAACAGTCCTTCGTATCATTCAGCTTTTCCCAGGGACTGGTGCATGATAGGGGATGTGATACATTCACTCATGTCATGCTTTTTGGCCCACGTATCTATGAGTTCTTTTTTCAGGAATGAGTCCTGTGGTCTGACTCAGTTCTTTCCAGGGTGCCGTGTCACTCTAAGACTTGCTTTTCAAGGCCCAGGATAGTGTCCCAGGTGGTGGCACAGGCCATGGGATATGTTTCCAGACAGCCAATGTCTGCTTCCACTATTGTAAGCACATGGCACTTGCTATTGTAGGGGTTTTTTTGATTGTGATATAATCTATCTTTCAGGCCTCCCTGTATTTATATTTTAGCCATCATCCTCCATACCAGAGAGGCTTTAACTGCTTGACTTGCCTAAATGCAGCATGTTTCACGATCATGGATAACAAGTGCCATAGTGTCCGTGGTCAAGTCCACCATGAGCCCATCTATATGTTACATCTCTTCCTTGGTGGCATGAGGTGTCATGGGCCCACCAAGCTACAAATAACTTACCAGTCCAGATCCACCTGAGCCACTTCAATTCTAGCACCTGATCCACCTGCTGGTTGTTTCAGTGTTCTTCAGTGGCCTGACTCCTGGGTATATGAGCATCTACATGATGTACTTTTACAACCAGGTTCTCTACCTGGGCAGGAATATCTTTCCACAATGCAGCAGCACAGATGGGTTTGTCTTTGCACTGCCAAGCTGCTCTACTTCCATTGCTATAACCACCTCCTGTGAAGTGGCCTCCAGGATGGATTTAGGGCCACTCCCAAAATTTACCTGTAGGGAAAAAAAAAAACAGAGCTGGCTGTTGGATAGTCCAGACAACAAACCTGTGAGTGCAGAAGCAGTAGAAGAATGTGGGCTACCGTTATATCTGCATTTTGGAGATCCCAAAGATGCACTTCTCCATAGGTGGACAGGCCCCGAACTTCATACCAGACATGGAGAAACAGTGATATGATGTCTTGCACATCTCTTCAAATGCCCTTGTGGAAATATTGCAGACCTATTTTGGAAAAGATAAAATGTTCTTGATTGCTCCTGAAAGGACAATAATATGGGGAATGATGAGGTGGAAAGAAAAAACAAAAAGTACTCAGAATATGTGGTCCCCATGTGAGACTGTGACAGGTTGTTTCTTTCTTCTTTGCACATCAGGTTACATGACAGACCTATTCAGATATCAAAACCACGGCCCGTACCTCCTAGTCTCTTGCCCCTGTACAGCAGGTTCCTCAGAGAGGCTGTGGCTTCAGGGTGTAAGACTGGGAAATGCCACCTCCCCAGTGCAATGTACACAGAGATATTATATATTCTGTAATACTCTTTCTAAACTCTGGGACAAAATAACATGTCAGAGAATTTTTTTTGACACATAGTCAAGGGACTTCAACCCTGGAGCTGCCCCAGAGAAACTAGGATATCAGTTCACCTTTATGCTATCTCCTTCTGCAAGAGCTGGTGGGACTTGCAGTGTCTGGACTCAACCTGGGCCTGCAACGGGGAGGAGAAGGTGAGCATAGCCTCTGATCTCCTGAAGCCTGCATTTCAGAGGTGTTGTGTTGCCAGTGGCAGACACAAAGTCCAGTTTTGTCCATGGGAGACAACCTGGACACAATACAAATAGTAAAGAGTGAAGGGGTGAGGAAGAAAAAGTAGCTCCAAAATTCCTGTCCTCTCCTCTGGGGAATAATGCAGTGGAATAGTGTGTTTGGTGCCCTTAAGTACTGACAGAGAGATGGAAAAGATGATGGAAGTGACTTTCTGACCTCTGTACAATACTGTTAGTTCATTTTCACTCTCAGGTGATTGGCTCTGTGACTTTCTGACCTTCGAGCCCCCCTCCCCAGCAGAGCAAGTCTCCTCTTATGGTGAGCTTTCTCAATGTGGACGTATGATATGTGGCTTTGTGGGAGTGCAGAGCACCATTTTACAGTACTGGGCATACATAATCTTCCTATTTTTCTTCTTCTCACCTTGTTGGCATTGTTTGGTTCCAGCCTAGCTCACTACCAGCTGCCATGAGATTATCATGTGCTGATAGAAATCCTCACAGCTGGCAGAGAAAAGAAGACGAAGGGGAAAAAGAAGGGAGTCAAGACAAAGAATGGCCAAATAGATGTCTGACAGACAGACAGCCTCCTTCCTTTCCCCTACAGCTTAAGCTGAAAGGGCAGAAGACAGTTATCAGGACTGGTCTGTGAACAAAGAATTAAGCAGATGCCTGTACACTGTCCTTTCACCACTGCAGCTATCCCTCTGTTTCCACCAGATATTGTCATTTGTAAAGTGCTGGCATCCTGTTGGCAGCTGTAAAGCTGTGGTCCTTCCCCTAATGCACTGACAGTGGAGATACTTAGCCTAGGTCTCTCTGCAATTTCTTAATTCAGCTTTATTCTTGGCTTGAAGGAAGATGCTACCTAATGTCCTACTGATGATCTGGTTTTTACCTCAGGAATACAGGTAATTTGAAACAAAAACAGATTTTTTAGCTTGTGGAACACAAGGACAGTGTTAGCACATGGCTTATCAACTGGCAGCAGATATGAATTTGAACCTCATTTATGACTGAGCTATAAATAACTTTGTTCTCATTTATCAGCTAGCTGAGAGTCAAACTAGTTCTGGAGGAGATGAGTTGCTGGGAAAAACCCTCATTATTTCTCCCAGATGGCTACTGTTTGGAGTTATACAAAAATATCCAACCTACATTTTTCCTTTGGTCTCATACTCTCCCAGCTAAGTTAGATTGTGGTGGCAACACATTTGTTTCATTCATGTCTTCATACAAAATATGTGAGCTATGTGAGTATCACTTGGGAGGGGTTAGTGTCCTGAATGCAAAGCTGTGGGCTCTGGACTCCATTTCTGTGGCCATGGGCAGGATACTAAATGCAGTCACCTGCAAGCATTATTGAGCAGCCTGCCAGTTTATTCCCTGGCTCTTGCTCCAGGGGATACAAAAGAGCCTGGGGCAACCATAATATGGTGACTACCAGCACTTTGAAAACAACAGGTAGGACTGTGGCAGTGCACACAGTGAATTCTATGGCTTTTTAAAGCACTTCATATTTTATTTTATTTTATTTTATTTTACGTTTCTTAATAACAATAATAACAATGATAATAACAATAATTAATAACAATAGCTTGTTCAGTGGGGACAACTCTTCTTGTTGTCCCAAATATATGCAGATGTACCTGGCTGCACCATCATTGGCCAAACATACCCATGTCATGGGAACCTACCATTTCTTTATACTGCATTCCTTGCATTAGAGAGCCTTCCTTTCCTCCCACAGGTCTCCCGTTTGGCCTGTTCCACACCTGGAAATGTTTTACACGCCTCAATAGTGATGGGCTGCAGAAATACACCCCAAATAGCAAAGTGCACTTAGAAACTGCCAAAAGATTTGTTCCAATCATTGGTATCAAATGGGAGCTTTACAATTCTGTGATAATTTAGACACTCTTTTTAAAATCTATACAGTTTACAGGGTTTTAAATTAGCCACAGAAGGTTAGGGATGGGAGCTTGTACCCCATATGCTGCTCACTTAGACCTTTCAAGTATGCCACTGAAACCCAGAAAAACAAACAAGATGTTACATAATGGATGAGGAATAAAAAGATAATAACAAGGAAAATAATGCTGCCTTACCTCAAATGTATGAACAGTAATAGCTACTCTATCTTAAAGAAAACTAGACAAGATTCACAGAGGGGCAATGAAAGTGATTGGGGGCCTGGAAAACCTTTCATATGAAAAAGTTTGTACTAGGACCGTTCATCTTAGAAAGGGAACCAATGAAGGTGAGTATGATAAAGATATATTAAATCCTGTCTATTGTAGCATTGCTGGCTAAAAATACTCAAGTAATTGAAAAGCAGCAATTTCCAGACTGATCAAATAAAACCTTTCTCACACAGGAGATAATAAAACCATGGAACTCTCTGCTGCAAGGTGCTGGGGAGGTCAGGCACTCAGTGGGATTGGAGAAGGGAAGGATTTCTGTCTAGTAACAAGGCTCTCCAGATTTATGATAGCTAGCCATTGCACAATTAAAGATAGTAACATCTGAATTGTAAGGAAGAGATTAGGAATAGTCTTTGGGGGATAGGAGTGGGAGGTGCTGCCCTGTGATTTCTTATGCTTGTTTCTGAAATGTCTTCAACTGGGGGTAAAGCAGTGTTTTTGGCCACCTGCCTGATGAGATTGATGCCAATGTCCCCATGGGGGCTCAGGTCACTGCCTGTTCCATCCAGCCATGTTAGGAAGCCTGGATACACCAGGGGACGAGCCCTGAGTATCTGCAGTACCCGCGGTGCATCTCCAGGGGTCCTCCAGTTGCTAGCACTTCCTCCACACCAGAGGTGGTCTGAGTCTACCAACATCAGGTCTGATGTCCCCTCACTCACACCATGAATTTGCATCCTTACACCTCTCCTGCAGAGCACCCCTTGCTCTTGAGCCTCAGCATGGCCGCACCACCAGTTCACTTGGTCTGCAGGAGCAGCGTTCAGGGGGTGGTTGCCCTTAAGAGTCATTGGTCCTGGAAGGAGGTCCAGAAAGGGCCTACAAAGACATTAGGGACATCCTGCCTCACTGAGTTTCTTAAAAAAAAGGCCTATGTATATATAACATGTGGGTGACACTGTTTACATGCTTTTTTAAGAATTTAAATCAGATGGATTTAAAAAGTATGACCAAAAGCTGCAATGAGGTCTTGGCTTTTGAATGGGTGTTGGGGTTCTTCAGGGACTGTGCCTGAAATTCCAGAGTTGTGTCTTTCTTTAGGCAGGACTATCAGAAAAATTCCTCTTTATGGAATCAGTCCTGCCACAGACCTTTCTTAATTATGCTTTGCTGTCTAAGGATGTACATTTGCTGAAGAAGAAATTGTGTTAATCTACCCTTCAGCTGAGAACGCCACTGTAGGAAAGGCTTTCTTCTTCAATTTTATGCGAATCATAGAAAAATTTATGTTGGAAAAGACTTTCAAGATCACCAAGTCCAACCATCAACCCGACCTACTGAGTCCCATCACTAAAGCTTGAAGCTTCCAAGCAGAGATACAAAAGATTTCTGTATATATGATTTTGGTTATGTTCATGTTTTATTTCCACATCTATGCAAGTGAAAAGGATTGAGCTTTCCCATAGAGCTTGGATTTGGCTTGAAAATTTCATAAAGGTTTTAAAGTTGCGTGGTGTCTAATTATCATAGGTGACCATGTCCTAGATGTTGCTGTGCTTGGAAAGCAACTGGACTGTGATGGCAGGACAGGAAGCAAGAGCAGTTAGGCTGTATCTTCTTTGCAGCAAAATTGTGACCATGCCTGTGCCGCCTGTCATAATGTGGTGTAGAAGCACTTAATTTTGACTTCCTGCCTGCACTCCCTGGCAGACAAGTTATTTATTAATTTCTAAAAGCAGGTTTGAATTGTCATGCCAATAACCACACAGCTTCTTGAAGTGCAAGAAGTGCCCAGCAATATATTACAGCTGGCCTGCCCCTTACTTAAGAAGGGTTGCACAGGAATAGCTGAACAATTTCCCATGACATCCTCCTCTTAGGAAGAAGTTTACATTTGAAATAAATTATACTCTGACTCAAGGTCCCTTCAAAATCTTCTTCTATGGAATACGATGGGTTTTACCCCCAGGCACCAATATCTTTCCTCTTTTAGGTTAGCAAGATGCAGAGCATGCAACCAGATCATATCAAGTCTGAAAAAACACCCCTGAACCAAATGTACGGGAGATGGGAAGAGCCACAGCACCAGCTGCTTTGACCTAATGATCTGCTCCTATTACAAAAGTGAATTGCTGAAGTAGATGCACCCATCGATCTTTTCCATTCTCAGTGCCAGGTTCGGCTACACTTGCACAAAAGGCATTTTGGGGGCAACAATCACAATAAAGCACGATTTCTCAGACAGGGTCAGCTTTCTTTGTTCAAGCAAGTAGTCAGGGATGACGTGTGGACAGGCTAAGAGAACTGAAATCTGCAGGAATCCCAGTCTTAATTCTATGAGTGGTCCTTTTTTTTTTTTCTTTTTTTTTTTTTGTGGCTGTATCTAGAGCATCACAGGTGAAAGCAGCAAGCACATGCTCATCCATAACTGGCCCAGTGAGAGAGGAGTGAAATGGGGCTGTTACCAGCTGACAGAGGGCAGCCTTCCTAGACAAGTTAGAACTAATGGAGGGAGAAAGGCTGCAGTTAAGCTCTTGTAGGGGATGATTGAGTGCAGGATCTTATCATTCCCAACCAACTGAAGAGGAAACAGGAAGACTATCTATCTCCCAAGGCTAAAGTTAGCATTTGGGTGTGCTCCCTCAGGTCCCATTAAATTCCCATTAAAAATCACTTCATTGGGAGCAGGATTTCACTATCTCTTCTTTAATAACGTAAAGCCAATGCCTTTTGTACTTCATCTGTTTCTTGAGCTCAGCTTGCAACATTTCTTCAAAATCCATTTTGTTCAATACTGAGAAAACTATAGGATGCCTAGGTACCTAGGTTTTAGTTTATCCTTTGGTACCACAAGGAATTTTCACGCAGAAGCACAGTGGAAAGATGGAAATGGCAAAAATAGTTGTAACATCACCTAAAAAGAAAAAACAAGAAGTTAAAGCTGACTGACAGTTTTAAGTTTCACCAATTAATCTTTTTTTTTTTCTTTTTCTTATTTTCTTTTTTTTTTTTTTTCATTCCAAGCCGAAAAGATTTAAAGCAATTTTTTTTTTTTTTCTCAAAATGTTTCATAATTTAGTCTGTTGGCATTTGATGTCACAATATATTTCACTGAAAATTTCTGGGCAGTGGCATTACCAGTGATTCAATGCTTAATTTACTAAATGTTCCCATGCTTAATTCTAACTAATGGATATTTTATAGTACAGTGAACCTTTGCAATTTATTAATCTGAAAAATTAATATATATCTGTCTTTGACTAAAAACAATGTTTTTGGACATGAAAAGATAGAATTGCTATTATCATAAATTCTTACCACTCATGTTGTTCTGAATGCATCAAACTGGTATCTCCTTTTCAAATGCTGAAGAATAATTTGCTCTACTAATAATTACATAGTTTTCATATGTACTGTGTGCTGCTTTACAATATGAGACAAACAAACTTGCATTATTCTACATGTGTAAAGCTAAGGCTGAGACTAATATTTAAAAACTAAATGTTTATTTATGGTTTGCAGTATCTCAAATAAGGTTCAAAAATGCATGCACAAATGAAATCTAGGTTGTTCTGCCTTCACAGACATCTGTGGTAAGGGACTGACAATTCTGTTTCTTGTGATGAGGTGCATTTCCTTCAAGCTGTGCTTCAAGAGGATGTGACTGGACAGATGGTGACATGGCTGGAGACTTAAGCTGGTGAAGTTCCTCTTTGTAGTCATGTGAGTGGGACTGGTATATGGTAATTTATGAGCTAAGGAATATATAGGTTCTTCCTCTTTCCCCTCTGGGAATTTAAATACCGTATAGTATAGTAGTTTTATTTGGAATTACCTGCCTGCAAGCCTCCTTGATTCAATTTTTGCCTTTCCCTTTTCCTTCAGTAGACTCCTTTCTTTTTTGCCAACAGCCTCTGAAGGAGGTACTAATCAAATTTCAGTGCAGAATTCTGCAATGACTTATTTGCTTGCTTTGCCAGCTCTGGCGTCATTCTGGTTTTACCCTCCATACTCACACGGCACCTGGGCCAAGTGTATGGATTTGCACTGGCTGCCGGGGAAGCAGTCGTATACAGCTGTGGCTGTATCCTCCCTGCTCTGCATAGAGGTTTGCCTGACTCCAAACTTGGGGACCTAGAGTGACTGGAGGGAGGGAGGCAAGGTGCCGGCCCCAGAGCCAGGCTGACAAATCAGCAGGTGCTGAATTGGGTTTCCCTGCCTGTGTCAGGCAGTTCAGCTGTCCACAGCTCTGAGCACTGCTTTTCACTTTGAAGACAGTCCTTCAGAAACCCTAAAGACTGAAACATTCTGGGCATCCCAAGTACATCTCTGCTTTTGTGTGGATTTCCAGCCTTGGACTACTGAGAGTGACAATGATTCATTTTTTAAATATGGAAATCACAATTACTGTCAAAATGTAGGAAGTGTCATTGAATTTTCTCTGGAATACTTCGCCTGGTGAAAAAACAGGATTGAAGCTAATAGTGCTAATGGCTCTTAAACAGCTCTTGATCCTTTTGAATTAATTACCAAGGGTGAAAGTTGCTGAGTTACTCGTGAGTCCATAGAAGTTGACAACTACTCTCTTGAAAGCATAAAGGATGAATATCATTTTGGTACAGTGAGATGTTAATGTTATCTTCCACAGTCAATGGGGACCTAAAATGAGGAAGCAAGCAGTGTCCCTGTTGACCACTGATTATAAAAATTCAATGCAGAATCTAGTATCTCCAGCCGTAAGCTGAGGTGGATAATATCTTGAAATAAAATTTACCACTGTGTTTTTACGAAACTTCCCAGGTCCACTGGCATATCCACCTGAAGTTCAAGCTCTTAGCTTCTCTAAAAATTATGCCTGCATTCTGTAAATACAAACACATTACCACTGACTACCACAGCCTAGGACTTCGTGTAAGATTTGTTGTGAGCACTGGTCCCAGCAATCTACACTCCCATCCAGTTATTTCATCTTCACAGTCAAGGATTCAGCTTTTCCTCCACATGCAGTTATTGCCAGCTGCATTTTGTCTTGCTGTGTGTGCATTTGTTAAAACATGGTATGTACTGACAGTCTGTCCTACTGAGCCTCTCTTTATGTGCCCCTATACGAGCACTGTCAAAACTGACTCTTCAGGCTGGAAAATTGAGGTTTGAAGTCTTACCTGAAACTGTTTATTTCTGTATTCTAAGATATTAAGTCTTAGCTTCAGTGTAGAAGTGGGAGAATAGTCAGCTCCTCCTTCTCAGTTTAGGACAGAAGATAACAACTTGTCACCAACATCCAAGCTGTGGGACAGTGTACTTCCCTTCATCTTCTCCTTCCTTTCACTCTCAGACCAACAAGGGGTGAAGATGCATTATATCTCTTGTTTGCAATTAAATCTACCTACTGTAGCTGGATAATGCAATTTTGAGTCATAGAAGTTTGACATGTCTGTGGCAATGATTTCTACAAGGTAATGATATGTTATATAAAGCTTTCTTCTTTGAAAAGAATAATTTGCTGGCGTTTTGTCCCTTGTTAGCAATTGAGTACTTTTTTTCTTAATCTTTTCTATACAACACGATTCTATATACCCTAGTTGCATATCCTCCTTGTTTCCAGTCTAAGGAAAACAATCCTGACTCTTTTATTGTGTCATGCATCTTAGCCTTATCAAAAGCTGTCACCTGTCTGTCTCATGCCTTCTGCCTTTCTCAAAGTAGATTTACACTATTGTGGGTAGTAATGTTGACACTGTAGGCTGCATCAATGAAGTACCCAAAACCTAAGGAGTGGGCGATCCCACTTTGTAAATTAACAGTCGTTCAAGGTTAAGGTGATGGTGATTAAATGGAACAATGTGAAGAAACATAATAGGTAGAGCATCTCTAACATTGTGATTTAGGTCAAGAATCTGGGCTCACAGACATTTTCAATCATAGACGTAAGAAGAGAAGCATGGTTCTGTCCCAAGTGAGCTAAAAATTCAGTGGCAATGAGTACAATGGAGAACAGATATTTCCTTGCAGTTAAGCTCCCTATAGCTCTGGAAGAGTTGTATTGTCCTCTTTTTGTGATCAGTATTCTGGGAATAGTCAGATAATTTATCAAAAAAATCAAAACGCTGATTTTTGGTGTCCTAAAAGTCACTGAAAGAGCCATAAGAAGCTACTCCAGGCCTGTTGCTTAAATGAACTGCGTAATGAGATGTAGAGAGCTCACCTTAGGCCTGATCCAATCCATGCTGAAAGCAATGAGATTTCTCCACTGGTTTCACTGAGAGCTAAACTGGCTGCCAAAACAGAAATTGATCTTTCTGTTCAATGACACTGTAGTAAAGAAGACCCACATGGTCATTTTGCTTTTACCGTGGGCTCTGCAACATCATTTTGACAGATTTGATTGAAAAGAAGCAGTTAAAAATGCTCTGTAAAGAAAAACTGTGAGAGGCTAGGTACCTCTCTGAATTCCTGATAGCTTGTAACTCATCAATGTATATCTGTGCTTGGTTGAGAAATAGCCTGTTTTTGAGGAAAAGATTCACTTCTGTTCAATAGAAAAGTGTAAACTCTGCTACACGGACTGCTTTGTGATTCAGACTGTACCTCCAGAGTATACAGACTGTATATGTAAGTACCCTCCGCTAATTAAAACTGCACTATCACCCCGCTAATTCACGCACAATAAAAGAGCTCTCCTGCCATTTCCCAAGGTAATACAGAACTGGGTAAAATGTAGCTGTGAAAGTCTGAGGAATAACGGAGACCTCTTGGTGGGGAGCTCAAGTCAGAGATCCTGGGGGGACTTCAGATCTCCCAAAGACACAGAAAAAGCTTCCCAGTTACAGAACCAAAGATACATGCAGCACTACCCTCTCCCAGTATAACTTCACAGCTTAAAGAAATGGGGCTGCTGAGTGACATAAGACGTTTTAAGGTATTTTACTGTGAACCCAACATTGCTGTGGGCTTAGAGCGAAGGCCATCTGAGCCAAACCAGTAGATAAATGGTGTTTTTTCAGTGTAAAGCCAGTTAATATGTCAGCCAAATGATCTGCAGTCTTGAGTATTGCAGGGCTTACTGGACCATGGAGGAAGATGGGAAGGTGGAGAAAACGTATGCTAGCACTCTAAGAAGATCTAGCATATATTAGAATAATCTGGAACTTTCTGTCCTCTTAATGTCATCATCATCAGTGAAGAAGTACTCATTATGACCCAGGCAGTCACGAGAAAGACAACTTCTTTTTTCAGGACATATAAAGCCACCCCAAATCAGTGGAAACTTCTTTTAAGACAAGTTGACTGGAAGGCTGAGAATAAGATGCCCCTACCTTTGTCAATTCTGAAGAAAAAATAATGTAAATAGCAATAAGGGAGTATCTGCGGTCTCTTGCATCTTCTATGCTGCCTGTGAAGCCAGGACTTCTTAGAAAGGAGTCTTGACAGCGCTGTGGTCCTCAGCTGATCACCATTCTCAGAAGGTACCAGAATCAAGGACAAGATAGGACATTAAATGTCCTTATAACCATGCCACATGCAGTGATTTTAATGAGTAACTGATTGCTGATGGTAATGAACAATTGATTGCCAGTGCAACTGGACAGCATGTACTTCTGGGTTTTTGATTCTTCAGTAAAACCGGTGGCTACAGGTATTTTTCTTACAAAAAGGAATGCAGACAAGTATTGGATACAAGCACAGAACTTTTTTGGCTTGCAGGTAAATGAAAGGGAAGATTTAACAGCAGCACAGTGAGAGCTGCTGACTGCTAACAAGAAATAAAAGCACCTTCCTAATTATCGGATTGGGGTGCATCTGGAAGAATCAAAGTGCAGAAATAAGTAAAATGAAGGCAAGTATAAGTAAATAAGTAAAATGTCATAAGTAAAATGACAGTCCCTAAGTGGAGAAGAGATCTAACATTTGAGGATAGTGTGCTGGATCTGTCTGGGATGGAGTTAACTTTCCCTGCAGCAGCCCATACAGTGCTGTGCTCTGCACTCATAGCTAGAACAGCGCTGGTATCACTCCAGTGTTGTGTCTATTGCTGCACAATACTGGCACCAAATCAGGACTCCCTCCAAGCCCCCAGGAGCCAGCAGGCTGGGGGTGAGCAAGATGTGGGGAGGGGACATCACCAGGGCAGCTGACCTAAACCGACCAAAGGGATATTCCATACCATGTGGTGTCACACCCAGCAATAAAAAGGGGGGCTGTCCTGGTGGAAGGTCCTGTCCTCCCAAAGAACCGTTACGTGTGTTGAGGCCCTGCTTCCCAGGACGCAGCCAAACATCACTGGTTGATGGGAAGTAGAGAGTAACTTTTTTCCTCTCTCTCTGTGCTTCTGTGTGGCTTTTTTTTTTTTTTTCCCTCTACCTTTTCCCTTTAATTAAATCATCCTTGTCTCAAACCTTGAGCTCTTTGTGTTGTATTTTCTCTCCCTTCCTTTTTAGAGGAGGGGGAGTGAAAGAGCGGCCGTGGTGGAACCCAGCTGCCCACCTGAATAAAACCACCACAGATAGCACGGAGTTTCTTGCAATCAGCCAGAAAGGTATTTGTAAAGTCTTTCTGAAAACACAGTTACAAGTGCATCAAGGACTGCAGCGCTCCAGAAGGCAGGTCACCAGGGTTGGCCCTCCCTCTTTTCAGAAGACCTTGCTGACCACGCACATGAGGAAAAGGAACTAGAACAGGATGTGCTTTTTTGTACTTTCACCTACTCTCTCTCAGAGAGTCATCATTGCACTAGGAGTACAAAATGCTACGTGGTTCAGATGTTGAGAGAGGTCAGGGTTATTTCTGGATGGAAGATGTGCCTGAGAATCTCCCAAGAGTGTCTGACTGCACCTTGACCCCATGGGGATGAAACCTCTTTCGGCAACACACCTTGGTGACCTTGGGAAATAAACCTGCCTGCTGGAAGGGAGCAACAGCCACAAAAACTTGGGAGCACATCTATGTGCAGCCTGCTTGTGGCCTTGGTGGATGCTCAGCAGGATTTCAGCCAAAAAGCAGCACCCAGTTGTTCTTCCCTGACCTCCCCCACTGCCCAGCCCTTCCTTCTCATCCCCATGGCAGTTTCCAAGGAAAGGAAGCTGAGAGACTGGTGGCTTTTTAATGCTGACAAATGTTGTCCACTGCAGGTATAATTTGCTGCTTAAAGTCATAATGGCCATTTTATATACATTTTCTTGAACCATCATCCGTGAACAATGGGCTTTTCTACAGAAATGTGAGTTTAACAACCCTAAGGCTCTTCTAATTTACCCCAGCAAGCTGATGAAGGGAATAACTTGAAAATTAACTTTTCCTCCCCCTGTTTTATTCCTGCCCCAGTATAGTTACTGCAAGTAGAGACCTACAGAGTGAAGACTCAAAATGCAGCTGCTTCCTGCATTTCCCATGCTTATAGCTCTGTCCTCAATTTCCAGAATTAACTCAAATAAATTATGCATTTCTACATGCTTAACCAGGAAAATTCTGCATAATGACAGTGCAGAGTCACTCAGGAAGGAAAAAAAATCTGACCCTCTATTGCCATTGATGACAGCTATTTTTGCCTTTTGGCTGATACACTGCCACCTGGGATCATTTAGTAAAACAGAAACTAATGAAATTACTAAGGAAAGGAAAATTCCCACTGACATCTCAATACAGAAGGATGCAATCCTATCTGCAAGTTTCTCAAAAAACATTTCCACAGAGTCTCAGCTTCTAATCTGGCTTCAACGTATAACGGCAGAAAACTTGAGTTTATTGAAAGGAGATAGATGTGTGTTTTACCAAGGCAATGTGATGAACACACTAAGGAAATTGCAGCAGGTGTGAGTGTTAATATTATTTTCCCCCTCTGCCCTGAAATGTGATGACTTTGCACATAAACCACAACTTTCCTTTAGTCTGTATCATTCCAGCTCTGTATTAGTTTTGAACTACTGAGTTTTATTGCAGTGCTATCTAAGGTGCAGACAAGCTGGCTGAGATCCTTTTGGGTAACTGTGCCAGGTGTACAGAGGGAGTAACGATGGCTGTGCTTAAAATTATGCTTAAACTGTTTCTTTTTCATGTGCTGACAATTTATACTTGTCAGTGAGAGCCCACACAAACTGTGGACTCCTCATGAATTAGCACTCAATACGCAGCCCTTTAGGTTGAAGTGATGAACTGGTTGTAGTTTTAGAGAAGGATATACATTCATTTCCACATCAGGTTGGCACACTTTACACATTCATACATTAATTTGATTCACAAATGTACACCTTTCATTTTCCATTGATCTCCTGGTCACCTCCAAAATTACCTTTTGCAGTCTACATTTTCAATACCTTTTTTTTTTTCTTCCCCTTCTGTTCTGATTTCTTCCCATCTTAAAGAAACGCCTTAAATTTTCTTTGAAAGAATTCAAGAGATCTAGCCTTGCAGCGTTTACACACGCTTCTTTGGTTTTCCTCTAAATAAACATTTTCCAAAAATGACAGTTCTAAGGGGCATTAGAGGGAAATCTAAGTCCAGCTCTTAGGGGCAGATGTCCTCAGCCTCCTGAGAACAAGATGTACCAGCCCCGCAAGCTCAACCTGTACAGACAACAAGAACCAACACAACATCCACTTTATTGCTTACCATTCATATTCCGTGTATTTTAATGTTGGAAGGCAAATCTACTCTACCTACAAATGACAAAGCAAGATTTATTTTCACCAATTAACCCCCCATTTTAGCCACTAGGTTACCTGAAACCCTCCTCAAACTTGTGTGTAAGGTCTTCACAACCCAGTATTGCTGAGCAAAAGTTTGAAATCTTTAAAAATCAAGGAAAATACGGGGACCTCTGATCTCACATTACTCTTTCTGTCTTCATTATTATTATTATTATTATTATTTAATTTTACAAGTCAGCACGGTTTTCTTAAATACTTGATTTAAAACACAACCTTTGCTATAGTGTGGTGAGGTCATCACAAACAGGTGAGGTCTTTGACATTCAGGATTAGCAGAAAGAGAAGAAGCCACCATGTCTCCTGTTCTGCAAAATAATCTCCAGTGTTAGTACAGGAATCTGGCATACCATATGTCTGTTTGTGTCTATTTCAATCCCAGCTAAAGTCCAAGACCCAAACTGGGAAATAACCAGCCAGCCATGGGTTCAACTAAGAATATGTTAAATGATGCCTAAATATGTTTAATATTTAATGATGCTGATGCTTAAATATGTTTTTCTGAAATATCCATTGGAAAGTGACTTTGTTTTATGCATGGCTTCATTTAGGAAGTAGAAGTTCTGCTATTGACAGCCAAGATCCCATAACGATCTAGGTACAAGCACGCATACAACACAGAAACCCCACTAGGTCAGTATTTTACAATTTTTTTGGTATGAAGACTGAACATACCGTGGAGATGGAGAATTTTATGGTCACGTCCTCTCCCAGCTTCCGTTCCAGGTGGGACAAAGTATCTTCCCTTTTATCTATCTCTCTCTCACAAGGTGTCAGCACATCTTAAGCAGAAATGGAGAAGTGCTCAGGATGAGTCCATAGAGTAAAACATATTTTTCCTTTTTAAATTCCTGAAATAAGGTCAGGAAATTCTCCTTCTGTTTGTGGACTTTCTGCAAGCTGGCAAAGAGGCTAAATTAACTGCATACATTATTCATTACAAATTATTCACTCTATGCAGCACATACTGATTGTTTAGAAAATTCATTCTTTCTGTCCTAGAAATGTCACTGGCTGTAACTCATTACCTCATCATTGACAAATTCTGTTGATTGCTTGACTAGTTGCTTTAACTAATCCAGGATTATGGGTCACAAGAATAAAAACAGGCACTTCACTAGCACTTTGCGCATGAGTATCTCCAGACATGATTTCCAAATGCTAATTAATCCCCAGAGCACCTGGGAAGTGAAGTATTCCTATCCTTATAACAGATTTGTAGCTCTTGAACCTTGTCAGGAGGTGGAAAGTCATTTTGCTGACTCACACAAGCTGCCAGGTCAGGTGGGTCTCATTAGCTCCAACCAGCTGGGATAAAAAACCTGAGTATTAAAGACTAGAAAGGGGAAAAAAAAGAAAAAAAGAAAAAAAAAAGAAGAAATCAAGTAAGAGGATATAGGGAGGATGGAAAAAAACAGCAGATGGTACTTTTGTTAGCTGCTGTGGGTTAGAGGAAGTATTGATAATGCTGTTTGGTTTCAGAACCTTGTTCTTAGTATAGTTGTTGAAGTAGCTAAATAAATGATAGGGAGTTAAATGGGATTGAACCCTTTCAGTTGAATTCAATAGGTTGATTCTTCTGGGCCTTTATTTATCTGTTTTCAGAGTGTTTCTATGCCAGCCTATGCTAGCAGTCTTAAAATTGTATGAGGTAAGTCTACTGCATACCTGTAGTTAATCTGTGTGGCTGCAGCAATTTGGAGTTACTGTATACGCTGAGCTAAGTATGCATTGCCTATTTGTCTTGGGCTTCTGCACCTTTAGTAGCCTGATGGTTTCTTGCTCAAAGACAGTTATTTAGCTGCTACTAGAAGAAGCTGTGTTTCATCTAAACAGGTTAATATGATAGGCTAGCAAGCAGGATAGGTGGCTAGAGATTTTGCTTTACTGTGCGTAAATTCTAGGTATAAGAATGTCTATAGTGGAGTTTTAAAAGCTAGATGCTGGAGCCAGACTATCTTTGGCTGGTGTAAGGACTGGTGGGAGAAAAGCTTTTGCTGTATATTTTCTACATTCACTATGCTGCTTTGCTCTCCCAGATATTGGGAAACTGAGGCACACAGGGCAAAAGTAATTCATTCACTTTCTGAATGTGTGGGAGGTGTGGAGATTTGAATCACATCTCAGAATCTTTCATGAACAACAGCAAATCTTCTGGTGTTTTAGATTTTTCTCTTAAAGGATCAAGTGACACGACTGCTAGACACTGCTATATAGTGGAGCTCTGTAAGCCAAGCCTGTTGTGCTCTGCACCACACAAACTGCTCTTCATCAGTGGGCATTTCCAGGGGAAGTAAAGAGCAGGGGCTTTTAACAGAGAGTTAGGAAAAATACATAAGCAGGTGTTTTCCTTTTAAAAATAAGCAGGACTAGAGATTTAGGTGAAAAAAATATTACCAGGGCAGAACAGTTTGATGTATGCTGAAGGAGGGGAGTAAAAAAGAGGAGAGGGTGCGTGATTCCTAATACCACCTTTGTCTAGAAGCATGCAGTAAGGCTGCTAACATTTGTGCTTTAAAAATACAATTACCATCTGAAGAAGTGAATTTAGACAGCAAGCAGAGGCAGAATGAGAGGTAGGGGCCAGTTCATGGCTGCAAGCTGCAGTGCATGGGTGTCAGTTAATGTTGTTCTGGCACTAAGACACTTAAAAAAAAAAAAAGAGAGGGGTGAGGGAAGGCAGAACAACAAAACATCCTGTGAAAACTGTGAGCACTCGTGGTTCAAGGGAAAACAACGTTCTGGCTAGCAGGGACATTTAGACTGTAAATGTGACAAACAAAAGTTTACATATTGCTGCAGGTTATACTGCAGGGCTCTATGACGTTGATGTGAGTGCTTGGTTAAGTAAGAGCAGTAGGGGGAATAGAGAGCCGCTGCTTAAATTTTAGGTAAAATATTCTTGCCATTCCACATTGATACAAAAAAAAGTCTGTGTCCATATGACCTGATTCTACTCTTGCTTGCACCAGCAGATGAAGGACTTGCTTTCTGGAGGTTAATGGCTTTAGACTGGTATGTAAATCAGAGAAAAGTCTGATCTTAAATCTCTAGGAAGCAGAAAATAGTGACACAATTTACTGCAGACCTCTTCCACAGAGGAAGCCTGTGGGGGCTGGCAGGGAGGGGTTGTGCAATTAGAGGAGCCTTCAGCAGTGTCATTCATTCTGCATGTGTCGTTCCATTTCAGTGCTGGTGAGCGTGTGGATTTGAGGAGGAGGAAGGAGGTGAAAGGACTCTGCAAAGGGCTGTCTCAGATCCCACGAGGGTGTGTTCATGCTGTCCCTTCCTGATGGTGTCTTTCAGGCCAAGTTCCCTGATGGTCTGTGCTGTCTCACCTTGGGGTGTGTTTGCAGCATCAGAGTGATGGTTCAGGGGGAGCCTGAGCAGCAGTAAGCTCCTCCAGCCTTAGTGACTACTCTGTGTTTGCAGCTATGTGTCAACACAAACTCACCCCACACAATGTGGTGCAGCAGAAAAGGTGATACTACCATGCCATCGTCACTGCAGGACTCTTCCTAGCCTTAGAAAGGTGGAGGAACACCAGGGTCCTGGGCAAAGAGCAGCATGTCTGCTCGTCCAATAGATGAGCCCTATGTTGGAGGAGCATGAACATGGCCAGATTTGGCTTTGCCCCAGTTGTGATGAAGAAGTAGTACCCTAGGTGGACAGGATCAGACACCTTGCCCATTCCTACTCCCAGTTCCCCAAAGCTCAGTGCCCCAGTCTGGCTTTCTGTTCTGGTTTCTCTTTTCCTTTCATGACCAGGCCTTGTACCTCAGAGGCTATTGCCAGCTCAGGTCTGCCCCCAGCAGAAGGACTAAGGGGCATGGTTTAGTGAAGGGACTTGGGAGGTCAGGTTGATGGTCAGACATGATTAACACGAAAAGGAGGACTAAGGAGAATCTCCATCCTTTACTGGATGTGGGGGGAAACTTAGTGACGAGAGAAGAGGAAAAGGCTGAAGTGTTTAATGCCTTCTTTGCCTCAGTCTCTAGCGGCAAGACCAGTTGTTCTCTAGATACCCAGTACCCTGAGCTGGTGGAAGGGGATGGGGAGCAGGATGTGGCCCTCACAATCTCTGAGGAGATGGTTGGCGACCTGCTACAGCACTTAGATGTACGCAAGTCGATGGGGCTGGATGGGATCCACCTGAGGGTGCTGCGGGAACTGGTGGAAGATCTGTCCAAGCTGCTTTCCATCATTTATCAGCAGTCCTGGCTATCAGGGGAGGTCCCAGTCAACTGGCAGCTAGCAAATGTGACGCCCATCTACAAGAAGGGCTGGAAGGTTGATCCGGGAAACTATAGGCCTGTTAGTTTGACCTCAGTGCCAGGGAAGCTCATGGAGCAGATTATCTTGAGTGTCATCACGCGGCACTTACAGGGCAAGCAGGCGATCAGGCCCAGTCAGCATGGGTTTATGAAAGGCAGGTCCTGCTTGACGAACCTGATCTCCTTCTATGACAAAGTGATGCACTTGGTGGATGAGGGAAAGGCTGTGGATGTGGTCTACCTTGACTTCAGTAAGGCTTTTGACACCATTTCCCACAACATTCTCCTCGAGAAACTGGCTGCTCTTGGCTTGGACTGGCATACGCTTTGTTGGGTTAGATACTGGCTGCGTAGCCAGGCCCAAAGGGTCGTGGTGAATGGAGCTAATCCAGTTGGAGGCTGGTCACTAGTGGAGTCCCCCAGGGCTCAGTACTGGGGCCAGTCCTCTTTAATATCTTTATCGATGATCTGGATGAGGGGATCGAGTGCACCCTCAGTAAGTTTGCAGATGACACCAAGTTAGGTGCGTGTGTCGATCTGCTCAAGGGTAGGAAGGCTCTGCAGGACGATCTGGATAGGCTGGAGCGATGGGCTGAGGCCAACTGTATGAAGTTCAACAAGGCCAAGTGCCAGGTCCTGCACCTGGGGCACGACAGCCCCAAGCAGAGCTACAGGCTGGGAGATGAGTGGTTGGAAAGCTGCCTGGCAGAGAAGGACCTGGGAGTACTGGTTGACAGTCAGCTGAATATGAGCCAGCAGTGTGCTCAGGTGGCCAAGAAGGCCAACAGCATCCTGGCTTGCATAAGAAACAGTGTGGCCAGCAGGATTAGGGAAGTGATTGTCACCCTGTACTCGGCTCTGGTGAGGCTGCACCTTGAGTACTGTGTTCAGTTTTGGGCCCCTCGCTACAAGAAGGACATCGAGGTGCTCGAGTGAATCCAGAGAAGGGCAACAAAGCTGGTGAGGGGTCTGGAGAACAAGTCTTACGAGGAGTGGCTGAGGGAGCTGGGGTTGTTCAGCCTGGAAAAGAGAAGGCTCAGGGGTGACCTTATTGCACTCTACAGGTACCTTAAAGGAGGCTGTAGCGAGGTGGGGGTTGGTCTATTCTCCCAAGTGCCTCGTGACAGGACGAGGGGGAATGGGCTGAAGTTGTGCCAGGAGAGGTTTAGGTTGGATATTAGGAAGAACTTCTTTACTGAAAGGGTTGTTAGGCATTGGAATAGGCTGCCCAGGGAAGTGGTTCAGATACCATCCCTGGAGGTCTTTAAAAGACGTTTAGATGTAGAGCTTAGTGATATGGTTTAGTGGAGGACTTGTTAGTGTTAGGTCAGAGGTTGGACTAGGTGATCTTGGAGGTCTCTTCCAACCTAGATGATTCTGTGATTCTGTGTGATAATCTTGATGGACTTTAGAAACCTAAATGATTCTGATTCTGTGATTTCTGAGTGGGCATCAGAGATGCTCCCCACATGTGTTGCTCACAGGTGTGTGTGTAGGCAGAGAAGGATCTGATGAATGTGGTGTCCAAGAGATAAAAACTCCTCATTGTGCTGACCTGTGACTTTTTGTGGCACCTTTCTGTCACCTGTGTGACAATGAGGAGGACAGGAAAGGCAACGCAAATCAGAGTCTGAATGTCCACTTTGTGCTAAAGAATGAGATTTAAAGTCAGGGAGAACTGCAGTAATTAGATTCAAAGGGCAGAGAAAACAGTAGCATGTTCACCATGGAAATAAGCCATCTGAAAAAACAAATGGATCCCTGGTGTAATTTTATGAGCTTCAGCAAAATTAGTGTGGGATCAATAGCAGGCATTGAATTGAAAGTTTTCAGGTGAGAAATATTAAGTGCACAGGTCTTTGCCTGCTGTGGAATGGATAATGTATTTCTCCTGCTTTGTCATCTGCAGGCTCAAAGGCTATCTGGGATTGGCATCCATTTGTTCTTCTCTTGGACAAGATATACATGTTCTTGGGAGTCCAAAGTCCAGTTGTCTGCATGTCTGGGGGGCAGTACCAATAAAAAGGCAAAGAGCCTGAACTCTTCCTACCCTCTGAGTGATGACTGGGATGCCCAGGTGAGACAGGACATAGAAGTACATGCTGCTAAAACTTGTGCTTCTGTTTCTGCAATGGACAGATAAGTGACCTCAGGGCTTCTAGGGTGGCATTTCCCATATATGCTAGAATTCATTCTTCAGGAAAGGAAAAATAATGTAATATATTCTGGCATTGCCTACATGATATAGGATTCTATCTGCATTAATCTGTTCCTTCATTTGCTGTTTGCTGTCTCATACCCTTTCTGTATATTTTTCTTCTCGTTTCATTTCCTAATGAAATGTGATTTTCCCTAGTTTTCTAGTTCCCTTGAATCATCAACAAAAACCTGGCAAGACTTTTTTTCCAAGGTTTACTACTAATACACTTATAAAAATAACTTTAATCAATGCTACATCTTAGGGAATTCCGAAGTAATTGCTAGAATACAACTAATTATTGTGCTGTTACTTTACTCTTCATTTGTTATTCTTCTGTGTGGTCGTAACTTTTGCTATCTAAATATTAGCTCTCTGATGAACACTCCCATTAGGCTAAGCTTTTTTCCTCGAGAAAATGTGTAATTTGCTTAATTACTTTCACTCATCTGCTTAACTCCTGTGCTACCATGTTACGACTTCTGAGAACACGATTTATAACTTAAAAGGCTGAGAACTATGAAGTGGGAGGGAAGGGAGGTGGCTTCAGTTCTGAGAGGACTTATGTACTGTGGGGGATTATCTCCAATAGTCTTTTTTAAAATGATAAAAAGCCAAAATATCAAAAACTTTTGTTTCCCATGAGGTTCAGAAAAGTTTGGGGATAAGTGCTTTTTTTTTTTTTTTAATTTCCCTCAAGTGAAAGTTGAATATTCTGTGCAGGATTCATTTCAGTTTGAAATGAAGTCTTTTTTTTTCATCTTTTCACTAAGAAATTACTTATTTGTAATGTTTAAAGCAGTTCCACTGAAAATGTATGTACTCTTATCACTTGCAATGTGTTACTGTGTTTTCCATTTCCACATATGCTGTAGAATATGCTTTTTTTCTTTGCTAATAACCTTGTTTTTTTTGCCTGTTCTTTGATGGTATGTTCCTAGACATTGTCACAATGAATAGTCTGTGGTAGTTCATCACTCTTTCTACTGAAATTAGTATATTAGTAAAGAAAAGCTATCACCGAGATCTGCAATTCCAGCAGAAGCTTCTCTGTCTTCCAATTTCTGTAACACCGTATGCTGATATGTAATAAAGACTTGAAAGAGTGCCCATAAAAGATACTCTTTCCCTAATTTGGTTAGAAAGGTTCTCGTGAAATTCTTGCAAGCATCAGACTTTATTTGGATTCTCATGTAATGTCTTTTGTTGTTGTTGCTTTCCTTTTTTTTCCTTTTTTTCTTTTTTTTTTTTTCCTTTATCAGATGTCTGTTGACCTTTTTAGGATTGTTTCCACTTCTATTCCAAGTTAACCCCACTGAACAATAGCACAAACTATGCAGACCCTATGATGGTCAGGTCCTCAGTGTGTCGAGCAGCAGTGGGTTACACCAGCATGGGGCTAACTCAAGAGGTCCAGTCCCTGATTCCTCTCAGGTTCTTATCTCCTCAATTTCCAGTTCAGTGGTGTGTGGTCATGGGCAAAGCACTCAGACCCAAGGGGCAGCACAACACAGGAGGCGTGTTGGCTCTCTTGTTTTCTTAGTGCATCTTCACTCACCAGTTCACAGAACTATGTTAGTAGCAACACTGATTGGCTTTATCTCCCTGTGCTTGTTGGCAAGGGGGAGGAAATTGCTGCTGCTTGTATTTGCAGAATAAGGAAGAGGAAGATGTCCTCCTGTGAGGCCGCATGAGGAACAATGGCAAATAAGAAAAAACTGAAGTATTGGTTGAATTCCTCTTGCCCCTGGCATTTTCTGTAGTGCTACAGAGAGCTCTAGGTGGCTTAGTTCTCATCTATCTGTGATTTATTGTAAAATGTCCTCTTATACATTCTCAGTCTCTGCTTAATGAAGAGACAGGCATCACGAGAGTAGTTTTTAATAGATTTATTAGCCAGTCATATGTATTTAATTAATATATAGCACTATATTCTACTTACAGGCAAAAATTAATAACAAAGAGAAACAGATGGACATTTTTGTCTTGCAGAAAATGAAGGCACACTTAATTCTCTTTGCTGGTGATGTAATCCTAGATTGATCTGCTGCCAGAGGTTCTGGTGTTAAATTCATCTGCTAAATTATTCAGGGTGTAAAGAGTATTTGTATCAAGTTTGCCAACATAATGGCAAGCAGCCTGTCTAGGAAGGATGCAGCTTCATTCATTCACTTGGTGAACTGTCTGCCTCACCTGCCCTCTCCCTTTCCTCCTCCTAACAGTGTTGTTTAAAGTATTTTCTTAGTGCATGGAGAAACCTTACTCGGGAAGCCAAATAGACAGCAGGGCTGTTCGTGCCAGGAGTATGTTCATGCAGGCTGTGTGTGACCTCAGTGATACCCTGCCAAGGTCAGGTGGAGGTTGGCAAATCAGTCACACTTACACAGGGCCCCACTGGGATGGCTCCTCCATCGTGTTAGCAGCTGTGAGCACTGACTGCAATAACACCCTCCCAGGCCTTGCATGATGTTACTGGATAGTCATTTAGCATCATAACTACTTTGATCTGATTAATGCAAAGGTTTCCTTAGGAATCAGTGTCAGGATTCTATGGAGTGTGTGAACCTATCATTAATTAGCTACAGGTGGCCTTTTTGTGTTAGAGGGATAATAAATATGACTTCATATTGCTGAACCCTCCTGGAATTGGACACCATGAGTAACATGATCCCTAAAAATGCTTCTCTGTTTTCTTTGGTTTTCGACTCGCTAATCATCTATACTTTTTTTCTGTGAGTGTAAGCCACACAAACCATGTATAAAGATATTAAAAGAGCGGGACTAAGATTCTGCAGTTACATTAATATGAAGACAGAAGAAAACCCAAGAATGTCAATATCTTCTACAATGGTTATCTATAGGAAAAATTGTCCCAAAATGCAGATGACATTTGCAGATGATGTGCCTATGATGTAATGAGTATGTCACTTTAAGAAGAGCTGAGCAGGTGATCTATTTCTCTTCTGAAAAAAAAAAAAGATGAAAAATAATACTGATTAGGTACAAGTACTAAGTACTCAGGCCAATCAAAGCATTTTCTCTTGCATCAGAAACACTTTGTTCTGACTTCTGTTTTTTTTCCAATCTTCTCATCCCAAGCTCAAAATTTCTTTAGAAAGGGGAGACTGAAGAAAGCTAGTTGTTTATTTTTAAACAAAATATTTGTCATTGTTTGACAGCTTACAAAACACATAGCTTTGGATGCAATGGCTTTTTCCTACAGAAAAAAATCTGATGTTCAAATTCTGATCAAATGGTTTCAGCATGTGAAACTATGTACTATATTCAGTTATTCTGCCAGGTACTACCCCTAATGAGGCTGCTCAGTGGGCTATTCAGTCATGAACCTTAAATGCTATTCTTCAGACAATAAAAAAGGAAGGAAGCATCAAGCAATTGGGATGGGAAAACTGAGATTTGAGTAAGGGGAAAGGGTGAAATCAGTGGACCCGGGAATGCTGTTAGGCATAGCGTCACCATTAAAATACAAAAGAAAGCATATGGTGAACTGTGACATGATACTCTGTATAATCAGATAATTTAGCAAGATTTAGTGGGTTGCTTTATGACTGAAGCATGGAATAGAGCAATAATTATTAATCTGTCACTTCCATTGACTTTGACTACATAGGACAATTGCTGCTTGATGTACTCTACAAATCCAGGCTGGTCACATTCTCCCTTAAACTGTGTTAATTTATGTTGTCAGAAGCTCAAATTAGTTGGTCCTAGGGATGTCCTCCCATGCCTGCTTTCCTCTGTTAATGTCTCTTCTCCTTACAGCTGGGAGACAGGTAGGTACGGGAATGGCAATGATGTCTCAGCTCTGCTCTGGGAACCTACAAAACAAAGGAAGCCTGGGATGACTGAACAAGTACAACAGCTCCCTTACTGAGGTGACCCAGATCTATCCTACTGTTGGCTCATGAGCGAGCTGCAGACTGAGTAATTCACCTTTGCAGGATTCCTGTCACCCATGTGGACCAAAAGGCTGGGTGTGAGGACTGGCACTGCCACCACGATGGCCTTGGAGGCACCTGAGGAGCTGAAGTCTGTTTTACTTGCTGCAGTAAGCCAGAGCTATTGCATACAGCTATATTTATGGAGGGTTACTGATACAGCACTGAATATTGATTCTTGTCTCAGTTTTTCCTTTTTCAAAGTGCCTCCTGAAACAGCAGAATTCTGATTGTCAAAACACAGCGATAGTTAGCAGCACTGTGAGGATTTTATCCTACAGTTTAAACAAAAATGATGTTTGACATCAAGTAAAAAAGGCTTCCTCAAACTCCCTGAGTCTTACCCCTGCACAAACACACAAACAAGTTGCTCTGATTACATGGCCTGAGACAGAGGTGCTGCAATTCATCTGGCTGCTTTGTCTTCAGGGTGCATAATACATCTGCCTTTCTGTAGCCAGACAGGCATACTTCTTGCTCACCAGTTTCCCAGCCGCACAGAGATGAACACATTTTTCTGTCTAAAAGCTGAAAAGTAAACTGAAGGTGCTGAGAGGAGAAGCTGCAGGGTTTAGTGGCTGGACTGCAAAGTCTGGCTGCTTTTCTTATCCTCCTTATTGATCGCGTGTCTTCAGTCTCTCCTGCTCTCTGCATGTTTCCCTTACCATTGTTCTGTTGCTCCATCTCTGGCATAGACAATTTGTCTTTCCGTGTGTGCTTGGTGCAACAGGCTATGCTGAGCCAAGGAAAAAAAAAAAAACAAACACATATGAAGCATCCTATAGAGGTGTGTTTGCTGTAAGGGCTTAATCTCATGTGCTTGCAGATGATAATGGCTGCTTGCAGGCATAGTGACAAAACACAGACCCCTCCAACAGAAGCCATTCCCGCAAAGGTGAGGATGGCAAACTGCCAGCTGTTCCCTGTGGCCTTCAGCACACAGATCTGCCCTCACCTTGGGTCTCAACGCTTGTCTGTGTGTGCACTTTCCCTGGCAGCTCTCTGGTGCAGGGAGTTCTCTGGGAACCCTGTATAATCTAGAAAAGACTGTCAGTGAGCAAGATTCTCCCAGGCCTTCTCAGCCTGGTGGTTTGGCCTTGTTCTGGTGCCTGTGATGCTTCTCCACAGTGCTACAACCCATCCCACTGCATTGCTCCTGGAGTACATGCCTGCTTGCATGCTGATACATTTTTATTTTTTTTAGTGAGAAATTTTGTTCCTGTCACTGCTGTTATTGATGAGTTAGCACTACTGCTGTCTTTTGTTCAATTTATTGCTGTGATCCATATTTGAGCTGCAACTGTCCTCTCTTATTGTGGGCCCCGCTTTTCAACACCCCGCCTCTGGTACTCTGCCATCAGTCCCCGTTCCCCGTGCTTCACCTCTTTTCCCTGTGCTCAAGTCAGGGACATGCACAGCTCTGGCACCAATGACTTGATTATTAAGAACAGCAAAACATCCCCCTGCAAAACTGCTGAACCATCTGCATATAGCAGAGCATATGACATGTAACCTACTGCTGTGTTTCTGGCTGTCCTGGCTCCCCCCGCTCGTCCCTCAGTGCTTGCTGTGCCACATGCGTCAGCATAAAGATCACGCTCTGTAGGGGTGGTGCTCAGTCTCTGTCTGGGCTATAAATCCCTGTGTACCATGGAAATGACAGGGAATCGTCAGATAATCTCTCATGAAACTAACGGTGCTTCACGAGGTCGTGCAGATTATAATTTTTATCAGTTTTGAGTTTTTGCTATCCTAAGTAACATCTGCTAATGGTCCCTCCTCTACACAGGCTGATGATCACCCAGTATGCTGCTGTTTTTATTTGCAAACGTGTAATTTATTGGCATTAAAACTGTGAGGGAAGCTTGGACTAGAATTTCATGATTCTTTATTGTACCTCTTCCTTAAAGAGGGGATGTGTAGTATAGACATGGGATAAACAACAACTTTGTCAGGTGGTTTGTGTTTTTCCTTTCCGAAGAAGGATAAGAGGATTTGCTCTCAGCAGTGCTCTCCCGTTATATACTCGATAACAGACTGAAATAGGTTTAATATAATTCACTTAGCATTGTGGGAGGATACTTTGCCAAGTAGTGGAAACTGGCTTGTGGCAGCTTAAAAGGTCATTGCTGCGTAAGGGTGCCCCTTCATGCATTATCTGTGAGCACAGCTTCTGATTTACTGTAATTGATTTTAAAGCCTGATAGTTTGCCAAATTGATTTATAATATGAATCTCTGATGGGATTGAAATTTTTGAGTTCAAATGCAAGTGGTAAAACTTCATCAGCCCAACCTACTTTTGTTTGCAGCCTCTGCCTTCCTTATCATTGTGGTTAACTAACGTTTTCCACGGGAACTGGTAGAAATCCTTCAAGGCAACTCTGAAACATAAAGGCACACATGGGCATTTTGTCTAGCACCTCCCTTGTAAGACAAGACAATGCAAATAGAAGCCAATTTAATTAGCAACAACTATGGGTCTATTTCTGGTCTCATATAGGCAGATCTTTTGTGTGACTTCACTGTTTCACTGTATTTATTCCTGGATTACATCCTTCTCACTGTGGTCAAAATTATGTCTAATGTCCTTGTGATACAGGAGAATCTTCTAACTAGGAAAGTGCCTAAAAGCATGCAGCAGTTTAAAAAAAAAAAAAAAAAAAAGAACCACTAATTTAGAGGGACTACAGTAGAAGGAAATGGTAGAAGTGCTGCCTGTATAATAGAATAATAATAATAAACTGTAGGACAATGCCTTTGATTGGCTGGGTGCTTGCAGGAGAAATCATCTGATTTATCAGAATCAAGTAAAGCTGGAAAAAAATCTTTAATACCAAAGAGAATAATTTCATTTCCACATAGAACACAGAAAAGAAAAAAAAAAAGTTTTATCTTATCTGATTTGTAATAAACTGTAATATGCCAAGAAATGTATAGAATGCAGGGCTCTGAAATAATTTTATCGTGACAGAACAAATATTTTTTTTTTTTGGTATATTCATCTCTGTGTGGGTTTGGGCTGCTGGCCAGCATGGTGGCAAGCATATTTGCATTGCTCATGCTTCTGCATGTGAACTTTAAAGCTGATGGTATTCCTGAATGTTCGTGAGACAGTGACAGGTAACTGCAAATGAACTCATTCACAGAGTGAGAAAACAGAGGTGAAAAAGTGTAAGGGTACCTCACAGGATGGCTTTAACACTGAGTGCCTTGTCTGCTGTGTTGTTCAGTTTTTCCTTCCTCTAACTGCAATATGCTTACAGAACCCTTCCAAAAATTCTGTCCGTCAGTTAGTATACCTATTTTCTCCTCAGTGTGAGTTGTTTATTTAATTCCATAAAGTGTTAAGCAGCAGGAATCTTTGTGAATGACAATGAAATAGTATAATTGAGCAAAAACTTGGGTCAATTTATTTTAGTCATCTTGTATTACTACCCTTATTAATGATGAGTGCTGCATGAATCTCTTACCGTCAAAGCCTGAAAATTGACCATTTTGGGTCACTTTAGTATGCAAAGAACTGGATTGGCCAGAAACAGAAGTACCTTTGAAGTATCGTTGGCATTGAAAATGTCTCCAGCAGTGATCTGTTGGTCTGCTCTAATTACTAGGCTTAAATTCTCATTGGCGTTTTGTGAAAATGATGATAAAAGAAATCTTTATCTTTCAGTGTGATAGATGTACCTGTTGTTTTATCTCATATCTCAGCAAGGGTGAGGGAAGCCTTTGGTTGCAGGACGTTTTCAGCAGCTGATGGTACTTGGCCTTGAGTGCCAGCAGGGCAGAGAATTCAGTCTCACAAGGACAAGTTACGGAGAAAAGAATAAAAAAAAATATTAAAAAAAAAAAAGATAGCTCACTGATAAACTGAGACACGCCATCTGTTGCATCTAAAGTCTACCAAAGGTTTTTATGCAGGCATCATCAAACTATTGACAGACTTCTACAGCTCAGGTACCTGGCAGATAAGGAAATAGGAAAGAAATCAAATGTTTTATGGGAAATATTCTCAAAGCAGGTGCCTAACTTGTTTCCTGTACACCAAGGTTTCCATTTTGTTGCTCTCACCTAATGACATGTCATCTGTTATAAGGAACTTTTTTGACATTCAGAGCAGCCAGGCACATTCGTTTCCATGCAGTTAGCCTAAGATTATGGGTTTTAACCACTGATTCAGAGATGTCACATGTATCAAAACTGTCATATAAGCCCCAAACTCCCAAGCTGAGATCTTCTAGGAAAGAAAAAATGTGTACCACACAGGCCATCTGATGAAGCCAGGACATACACCTCCAGCCAAGAAGACTGCACAGATTTGAGAACATAATGGAAACTCCTGATGCAACTTGAAGATTTGTGCTACAATTTGCCCTCTGAAAGCAACTGAATGTCAGTCCTGCTGCAACAGAAAGATTATGCATTTGCTTCCTGCTCTGTTACTGCAGCAGAAGCACTTGAAGTTAAAGGATGAAGTGTACTGATGTTAATTTCGGCCCTGTCAGAAGGCACGGAGTGGAAGATTAGAGGCATGGAGGAATAAGTGTACCCATGTGGCTTCTGTTGCTCTGCCTTTGAGACCGTTTATGTTTTACACAATTAGATCTGCACCACCAATGCACGTTCTTGTATGATGTTATCAGGCCATAAAATAAGATGCCTTCTGTCGCTGGGCTGAGGAAGACCAAAAAATAAATAAAAAATAAAAACCACATGTATGGCACGTCCTTTCTAACACTGAGAAGCATTAATCAGAAGACTGAGATGTATCTGCAGTTTCCTAGACTTGTAATGACAGGACCCCAACAAGCCAAAAGAACTTCTTTTTGAAGACCTCTGCTTCGGCTTAATCTCCTAAACTCCACCTGTTTCTTGTCTTCCTGCTCTGCACTGAGCCTGCCCTGCCCAATTCTGCATCTGTGAAGCATCTCCAGACTGAGATCCACATGGAGCTGCTTTTCGGTGAGGAACAAGCTCCCCTGTTCATACAGGGGCTCCACCTTGCTACAGAGCCATAGCAAAGCCACCATAAATTGGAAGCCTTCTTCTCTGTTGCCCAGCCCCAAATACTTTTAACACAATGTCCTGCACCAATGTACGGTATGAATGGCTCATCAATGTCGCCATTCACTGAGTTGTAGTGAACAATAGTCACCTTTTCTAAAATGATACTCAACTAAGAGGATGACATTGCCAATATTATGAAGGACGTGGTCACAGTGGAGTCTTATTCCAGTTTTCCCTACTTCTATCAAGCTTCCTTACCTGGTCATCTTTATCAACTATTACCCCTTCTGCCATTAAGGGGTGCTCTGTAACTCAGATGTTAAACTTTTAGTTTAATTCTATGTTTCCCGTGGGGAAAATTACCTCAATTTCAATTGTCTTTCAGTGCTTTCAGCTTTCACTGGAAAAACAAACCACATTTTTCCTTCAAATATGATCATGTTTGGTCTGAAAAGATGACAGAAAGATAGTTTAAGCACTGTTCAACAAATTTACCAAAATAAGACTGCTACCCTGGCTCAGGCTAGGCAGCATTTCTGTATAGAGCCAAATGCAATGCAACTTTCATTACGATGGTCCTTTTTCAGTGTTGTCCCACCATCCCTCTGCCACATGCTTGCAGTTTAGGAGCAGCTGTGCTCTCGTTGCATGGAGTCAGCCAGGAGCCAGTTCAGCCCAAATTACAGTTGCACTACATGCTTCTAATGTGTGTTTGTTTCAGTCTTACAGATGTACTGGTTTCAGGCTAGCTGTTCCTATTTTCTCACATAATAACAAGAATAAATGCTCCCTAATGCTTCAGGGAGAAAAGCAGACTTTTCCAGGAGGCTCCAGGAAGGGCAAAAATGCCTGGTCTCTGTTTTAGAAGTGCAATAGTTGACTAGAGCTGAGAAATGATCAGGTCCAAATAGGTTTATTTGCATCTGCATTTTGAAATAGGGACATTGCTGCTAAAGCCAGGCATTATGTTACAGAGTTGAGAAAAACAGGAATTTGTAAGACTGTCACAAGGCACATAAATGAGCCAATAGAACTCAAGGCTAGTTTGTGATGAAGAAATGTAAGGTAAGCAAATATTGGGCAGGTTTGTGTATTTTTCCCCTATTATTTTTTTTTTGTGTGTGTGTGTTTCTTTTTTTGTTGTTTTGTTTTGTTTTGATTGGTTGGTCGTGTTTTGTGTCCAGGGTTGTTTTCTTCTTCTGGCTGGATCTGAGTCTGATGATATTTGCGTTTTTAATGAAGACCATAAGAAATTGCATGTGGCCTTTTTTTCTTCCAGCCAGTGCCTGGCAGAAGGATTATACTTGTGAAATCTATGAACCCAGCATAATACAAAGGAACCGTACACCAGCTTGGCCACACTTCCAGCCTAGCAGGCAATAACAATACATTTGTTGTGCTTCATCTATCCTTTGAATTTAAAATGATTGACAGCTTGTAGCTGCCATCTGTCAGTGGAAAATCCAGTTATTACAAGAAAGCAATTTACTCACAAAATTTGAAAGATTCTACCCTACTGCCTTCATTGTCAAGATGCAAAACACTGACGTGATAAAAAATGTGGTAGCCATCATTTCAGGATTTTCTTTTGTGTCCCTTGATGGGATCATGTGTCTGCCCCAGGCGTCTGCACGTTAGCTGTAAAACCACTCCTGCTAAGCATTAGTAGGTGGAGATTCAACCAACTGCTGAGGAGTAGCATGAATGAAATTTCCTTTTAAACCAAAGTGTGAAAGTGAGGATGCTCACAGGAAAGTCTGCTTTTGTGACTGATATAACAAATATTCTCCCCATCTGCTCCTAGTCACTATGAAGGCAGGAATGTAACACCTGGAAAACATCTGTAAAAGGTTTTTGTGATGTGGCCACCTAGACTGAGCACCTCTGGATGGGTATGATTCTATACCCAGTTATGATGCTGCTCTCTTCAGAATGTAGAGATGGCCACCAACTTTAGGAAGATTTGCTGAAGTACTGGTGCTTTATCAAATCTGGTACCCGAGGAACCCCCAGAATATCTCTGGAGCCTACCCAGCATGTGCCCCTCTGCTGAAGGCTTCCTAGGAAGAGCAGAGGCAGCTTTAAGCAGCCAAAGGCAGAGTGGTGCCCAGGGTGTGCGAGTAGTGTGTGCCAGCATCAGGTGGTGAGGCAGTGCTGCAGCCCGGCGCTGGGAGGATGCTAAGAGCTGGTTATCCACCACCTGAGAGTCCACTGCTGATGATCAGTAGCCATCCATGCTCGTATTTGCTTGTCTTATCAGAAACAGCCTTTCAGGGCAAGATTTGACACAGGACTGGAAATGTTCTGGCTGAATGATTCTGGCTAAAGTTGCTAGTTTGTCCAAACTGATGCACTTCATAAAGATTTGGCAATCAGGAGAAATTTGTTTTGAAAGTTAATGAGAAAAAAACTTTGAAGAGATCAGGCAAGTCTGGTCAACTTCTTCAATATGGAAAGTTTCAACCTTTCTGTTTCAAACTAAGTTTGTTTTATTCTTTTTTTTTCTTTAGTCTATAGAATGTGCTAATTAGACTGATTTTTTTTTTCAATTGACAAAATATCTCTGAATGATACATTCAAGATTTTTGCTGTGGGCTTGTGTTCTTTTCTCTTTTTTCTCTGTATGTCATTTTATTCCAGAGTGAAGGAAATTTTAAAATTCCTTGGGGATAAAGAAAAAAAAAAAAAACAACAATAAAAATCTTCAGATTTTCTCTCTTCTTTTGCGCCAGATTACATTTTTGTCACAGACTTGGCAGATGGCTCTTTCACCTACACTGACTTCCACCAAACTTCAGCTCATAGACACTTGAGAAGATGTGGGTAAGCAGACTGGTAATATTTTGTGCTCTTTTTTCTAACAGTAAATGTTCCAGACTGAAATAGAAACAGTTTGGTGCCTAAACCCCTCTCTGTTATTATGAAGCTTACATGTAGAATCAATGAATGTGCATTCAGGTAACCCATCATTAACCCAGAGACAGCTAAAATGTCCTGCTAGGTCTATATTCTTTAATTCCAGAAGAAAATAACAGTAATAGTAATAAAAATGAAACTGGGATGTGAAGGAAGAGCTGTTAGATCACCCAAACTGCTCACTGCTTTGCAGAAACAGGTCAAGGAGAGGGAACTCCTGTCTGGGAGCAGAAGCAGCCAGATCAACACGTAATCACGTCCTCACTGAATGTAAATCTCTTTGGTATCTTTTGTATATTTTAGAAGCAGGGAAATGATTTGAAGAATATGCTGACCTAGTTGATTCAGGGGTATTAAGATTCAATCCAATTTTAGGACTGTGCATTCCCAGGGGGCAAAGGAAATTGTATCAACTTTCTACAAAAGCTGTCTCAGGAGCTCTTAGTAATAGCCAAAACCTTTTATTGGCACGATGCCACCCTAATTAACAAGAAAAGGCATTGGGAAGAAGCTCCACAGAAAACAAAACTGAGGATGAAAACTGGCAGTGTGGCAAGGGGAAGACACAGAACTACACACAATGCCTTAAAATTTCTCCTACTTCCAAAAAAAAAAAAAAATCTGTGCCTGAACTTGGTATAATGCGGGAGGGGATCCTCACGTGCCTGGTCCATTAGTAAATACTGGCAGGTGGTAGCTATGCAGTGGGTGCAAGCATCTAGAAAAATGTTTGCTCTGTACTGCTGTAGGCTTGCTAGCAGGCAGGCAAATACCTAGGCATATTATCTGCTTGCTGCCATGGGGGCCTCTGCAGAGGGAATCAAACCCCATTAGTTTCCTAAGCAAGCTAGCAGCATGCTGCAGCTGGAGTTACCATGGGACTTCAACCCACTACCAAGTGACAAAATATGCAGCAGCAGTAGCTCTGGAGTAAGGGCATACGCTTGTGGTTTAACTCGCTTCTGTAGCTTGCAACACTTAGGATAGCTGCAGAAATGTCAGAGGTTACCTCTCAGGGGAGCAAACCACCTTGGTGAATGTCTCACGGTGGGATTGGTTGCTTGCAAGAAACTATACTTCAGCTAGACTATGAAATGGGAGGCATTGTAGGTTAAAACAGCTCAAAGCCAGGCTGGAGAGTCTTTTAATTTAAAATTGAACTGCTTCAGTCATTTTTTTTTTTGTTTTGAAAGTGAACAATGTTTTAAACAAGCTTTGCAAAAGGTAATTTTTTTTCTTATACTATAAAACGTTAGATTATGAAATTATTGATATTCTTATTTTCAATAGTAAAAGCAAATTTTCTTTCTAAATTTCTAGAATTTTTCAAGTTTTGTTTCATTATTATTTTTGAGAATAGGTTGTTTTTTCTTGGGGAAAAAAACAATTTGAAAGAAAAAACACTAATCTTTTTTATTCTTACTTCCTACAATCTATTCCCTTTCCTCAGTTATTCATCTAATATTTTGCCATCCTACTAGACAGGAACAATTAGATGGATGCTTTAAAAATAATCTCCGTGTTTTTGTAGACCCATATTTGAATGCTATGGGGTTCATTTTCAAGTGATCGACATAGTTCAGGCACAGCTCCCCTCACATCAGAGTGAAGACCCAGAACACTTGGTTTTGTTATTAATGTGCCTTAAATTTATTCTCTGTGCAATTAGAAGACTTGCATAAATATAAGCAAAATATAATGAAAACAGCAAAAGTTGGACTGACACGTGGAATGACTGGGACCATTTGTGTGACTGAAGATATGTCCTTTGTTTTCAGAAGCTCTTTAATGGGATAAATGAAAAACGGAACTGAGGTAGAGGAAATAAACTTGCTGTGAAAATGGGACTAAGGAACGAAAACACATTTGTACTAGTGAGTGTGAAGGTTGCAAAAGAGGGAAAAAGTGTGTACTATGTTCTTAGTATGATACTACTACTAAAATATAACTAGCCATTTTAGTGGCCAGCATACTAAAATTAAAGGCTATAAAGGAAACAGAGGAAGCAAGCTGAACCAGCTACACACCTGACCCTGAGCATTCAAGCAAACTGACCTCTGGGGCACTGGTAAATTGGCTTTGGGGATAAAACAGGAATGGAGCTGTGAGATCAAGAACCTCATACACTTGTATGATTGCGAAAAAAAAAAAAAAAAAAAGAAAAAACAAACAAACAAACAAAAAAAAACACCACACAACTGGATTTTCAGCCTCCAACAGTTCTCAGGCAGCTGGGCTTTGTTCAAATGTGGGGATACCACCGGAGTAATAAAATGCTCCAGGTGCTAGCAGTTGTGCTTGCCGCAGTCCTACTCTATTGGGTGTTGCATGCTTTAATTTGTTTTTATTTCTGCTAATGAAAATAAATAGAAATGAGAAAACTCCAGGGAGCAAAGAAAGAAACGGCATTTACGTTTCAAAGCTCGGCAGCCTGCTCTCTAGTGTGCAGTTGCAGTGCAAGGTAATGTTCATGCCTTGTTAAATAAAAAACAAAGAGCAAAAGAAGAAAACAGAGCTGTTTTACCAGAGAGCACAGATTCCATCTCCTATTCACCACTTTGCAGATTCTTTGCAGTCTTTGGCCTGAGGCTACATGAACATGCATATCTGAATTTGAAATGCAATAGCTGAAATCTCTCCTTCCACCTTGAATACACTGACAAAAGCATCACGAAATTCAGATTCATGTTGAAAGGTATGGAAAGTTCCAAAAGAGTTAGTCTGCTATCTGTTTAACACAAAAAGAAGAGCCAACAGGCCTGTTTTTCAGTTCCTATATCTCCAGCAGAGAATGAGAGCTTGAGCCCAGTGCGTTATTATGGAGGCCCTCAAGCCATTGAATAGGAGCAATCCAAAGCATTCATCCAGTTTCACTCCATCAGCTCTTCCAATTAGGCCTGAAAAGGGGTCACTGTGAAACCTCCATCTCTGTCCTTGCTGCTAAAAACTTCAAGAGAAGTGGCAATTAAAAGTCTTTCGGTTAATCAGCACTCTGCCTTCTGCTTGGTTTGCAGACAATAGTCAATCAACAAGACTTGAAAGAGGCTGGCAAGGATGCATGTAGCACTGCCCCCATGCAGCAGCTTGGATAAAATGATGAGTGCATTACCCTGAAGGATATCAATTACCCTGAAGGATGTCACACCAAAGCAAAGGCTTAATAATTCAGCCCCGAGACCAGCACGTGTTGTTTAGCAGTGGAGCCAGCTGTCATGCTTTCTCAAGTTGTGACCTCATCGGATTTACGAAGTAAGCTGAACTGAGCTGCATTTATATTTGGCTCTGAAACCTCTTTTGAAAATCCAGAATAATGCAGGAAGTAGTGATGTGGATTCAACAGTGAATATGATTCCCTTCCAGTGTTGGACTGATGTGGTGTTTTAGCACGGAGTGAGGAAGCAATGTGCTACTAGCAGGAGCTGTATTTCATATAAGGTATTAGCTCATTTTTATGAAAATCCACACAAAGCTTGCTCAAGGGATAGGTGCACTGCAGCACTTTCAATATAGAGTTGCCACTGATACTCCAAAAGAGAAAGAAAAGCAGAAACTGAACGCGTCCTCTAGGACTTGAGTGCCCCACTCCCTTACCTCTTTGCAAGTTACAGCATGACATTTACAGCTAGTGCTCTCCACCTTTGCTCTGTATTCAGCCTGCAAAACAAGTCCTCTGCTTCAGTGACCGCCCCCCCCCCGCGGGTTTTCCTTGCCTGCATCAGTCCACACAGTCGATCTTTTAACACTATGTACTTTGATGTGAGAGAGAAAGTAAAGGGATCTGGCCTCTGTTACTGCTTTATCTACTTGCATTCCTTCCACATTCACTTTTCCGTGCTCCTTCCTCTTCTCCCTCCCCATTTGCTTTCCTTCCCCCAACTGTGCTGACGTTAGAGATAAGGTAACTCTTCATCTCAGGACCAGAGTCAATTCTTAAAAAGTCTTGAAGACTCACCTTCTTCTTCCAGTTTTACTATGGCTCCTGCATTGACATAAATAAAGGTGCACTGGTGTATTTCTGAGCCGCCTCTAGCCACTAGCATCAATGTGTTCCACATAATTTTCTATATTTCCAAGATTTAATAAGTAACTCAACTTTCTAGATGAACCGTTGGTCTTCATGATAGATTTAGAATCCATTCTGAGTACAGTAGATAGCTGCCCTTCATATTAGGGTGTCTAGTATCTCACCAAAAGCATGGGATTTCACCATGTGCTTTAGTCTTCTCTAGTTTACATATTTGCTTGTTGCAAAATGAGTGAAGTCCCCAACCTGTGAGAAAAGGCTGCCTAAGGAAATGTACTCCCTGTGGCTTGTTGACTGGGTGGGTGAGTCAGTCAGCATTCACTCCTCATGTTGCTGGTGCTCTGCCCACTTGGACATTTGAATAAAGAGGTTTGGATGGAGTCCTAAAACTGGGAGCAATTGGAGCATCCTGGGTCACAGTAACAAACACCGGAGAGTCAGAAAGGCTCTAAACCCAAAGGTCTAGTGGTCTGTGATGGTTTTACCCTGCTATGCAGTTGAACTTTACCACAACTGCTCACTCTCCCCTCCCCAAAGGGAAAGGGGAAGAAAATGTGATGAAAAGGGCTCAAGGGTTGAGATAAGGACAGGGAGATCACTCATCAGTTGTCATCATGGGCAAAACAGACTCAATATAGGGAGATTAATATAATTTATTTCCAATCACTAGCAGACTAGAGCAGTGAGAAACTAAAAGCAAACTAAAAACACTTCACCCCATCCACCCTCTTCCACCTCCTCCTCCCTGAGCAGCACAGGGGAACAGGGAATGGGGGCTGCGGTCAGTCCCTCATGCTTCATCTCTGCCGCTCCCTCACGGTCACTCCCTGCCCCTGCTCCACGCGGGGTCCCTCCCACAGGATGCCGTCCTTCCCGAACTGAGCCTGCGGGGGCTGTCCACAGGCAGCAGCTCTTCAAGAACTGCTCCCACACGGCTCCGTACCATGGGGTCCATCCATCCCCCAGGAGCAAACTGCTCCAGCACGGGTCCCCCACGGGCGGGCGGCAGCTCCCCCCAGCCCCCCTGCTCCTGCGTGGGCTCCTCTCCACGGGCTGCAGCTCCGGCCCGGGGCCTGCTCCTGCGGGGGCTCTCCATGGGCCGCAGCCTCCTCCAGGCCACATCCACCTGCTCCACCGGGGCCTCCTCCACGGGGGGGCTGCAGCATGGAGACCTGCTCCGTGTGGGACCCATGGGCTGCAGGGGGACAGCCTGCTCCACCAGGGGCCCCTCTCTGCACAGGCTGCAGGGGAACTGCTGCTGCCTGCCTGGAGCACCTCCTGCCCTCCTGCTGCACTCACCTTGGGGGCTGCAGGGCTGCTTCTCTCACAATTTCTGACCCCTCTTTCCCAGCTGCTGTTGCATGGTGTTGTTTCCCTTTCCTAACTCTGCTCTCCCAGAGGCCCACCCAGCGTCGCTCCCTGGCTCGGCTCTGGCCAGCAGCAGGTCCCTTTTGGAGCCGGCTGGAGCTGGCTGTGGTCTGACATGGGGCAGCTGCTGGGCTTTGCTCACAGAGGCCACCCCTGCAACCCCGCTGCTACCAAAACCTTGCCATGTAAGCCCAAGACATGGGCACACACATCTTTTTGTCTCTCTCACACAATAGGGATCTGAAGCAGAACCTGTGTCCTGCCACTCTTGGTGTGAAGAATGCTATATTCCATTATTCTGGGCAGGTAAGTTTTTTCCTTATTTTCATAATGTGATGCCTCATGCACTATACAACCAATGAAGGCTGTGTTATATAGGAGACAGTGAGAGGCAGAAAAGTTGAATTTTAACACTTTCAGCTGTGTCACATATCTAGTTTCTGCACAAATTCAGAAATCCGTATATGACCCACAAGCAGCTTACACAAGAAACCATCATCTTGCTAATAATACTCAGATGTAGTTTTGAATAGCAAATATACATGAAGGGAGCTTTCACTAGCATAAAGGAAGAGTTACTGACAGGATAATAGCACTGAGGGATGTATTTTGGGAATTTCTCACTAGGTACATGGGACTGTGAGGTTGGTCCCCTCCAGAGCAGGCTGCAAGGTGCTGCATTTCTCCTGCACACCTCAGTTATTCTAGTTGTGTGTTCAGAGGATAGATAAGCTGCTAATGTGCAATATGAATTGCATTTTTAAGAGTCTGTAAAATGTTTCCAGCTGAGGTTACCCCTCAGACTCATTTGACCTTAGGGAAAAAAAAAAAAAGACACTCGTTGGGTGATTTTCTATATCCTCGTAGGAAATGTTTTAAATAAGTTAAATGAACCTGTATTGGGTTTACATGGCAAAGGTTTGGTAGCAAGGGGACTGCAGGGATGGCCTCTGTGAGCAGAGCCCAGCAGCTGCCTCATGTCAGACCACAGCCAGCTCCAGACAGCTCCAAAAGGGACCTGCTGCTGGCCAGAGCCGAGCCAGGGAGCGATGCTGGGTGGGCCTCTGGGAGAGCAGAGTTAAGGAAGGGAAACAACACCATGCAACAGCAGCTGGGAGAGAGGGGTGAGAACATGTGAGGGAACAAGCCCCCTGCTGCCCCCAAGGTTAGTGCAGCAGGAGGTGCGCCAGGTGCCAGAGCCAATGTTTCCCTGTAGACTGTGGAGAGGCCCCTGGTGGAGCAGGTGGAGACAAAGCATTATGGACTGACCGCAGACCCCATTTTCCTGCACTGCTTAGGGGGAGAACGTAGAAGAGAGTGGATGGAGGGAAGGTGGTTTTAGTCTGCTTTTAGTTTCTCATTGATCTTGTCTGATAGTAGTAGGCAATAAATTTTGTTAATCTCCCTACTGTGAATCTACTTTGCCTGTGATGGTAATTGGTGGGCAATCATACTGTCCTTATCTCAACCTGTGAGTCTTTTCTTTTTTTTCCATCGTTTTCTCCGCCTGTTCCTGTGAGAAGGGGAAGTGAGAGGGCAGTGTAGTGGACTTTCGTTGGCCATCAGTGTGAAACCAGTACAGAATGTCTCCCTGAAGGTGCCTGTATTTCTTCCTGAGAGTACAGGACTCCAGGCAACTGTTGCACAGGTATGTTGCAGATATCCTTCAGACTAGAATGGTTATTCATATCTGGAAATAATGCAAATCTTCTTTAAATATGCAAAGTGACCAGGAAAAAGAGGAGCTCTTTTAGGCTATCTGTCATCTATTAGTCTACTACCTTGCTCATTTGCTTTTTCTTTGGAGTTCAAGATTAACATCCACTTTAAAGAACACAGAGAAACAGCAAAATACTTTCATATTTATTGTTCATCATCAGAGAAAGCATGGCCTGTTTGGGAAGCTAAAACCATGTCCTCAGTGGAAGAAGATGGGTACAGAATCAACAGCTGGGCATGAACTTAATAACAATGAAATATTTTACTCCAGTTTGGGGATCCATAGAAAGAGTTGCTGCAAGAATGGATTCTCTCAATCCATGCAATGATGAGATGCTTGAAGTGCTGAGTACCCAAAGGTCGCCTTCAATGACACTCAATAATGACTCCTCTAAACTTCAGAAGCTCTTTGAAAGACCAAATTTAATGTGACCAATATAACCAAGAGATGAGATTTGGCATAATTTTTGAGAAATTTTTATTTTCCAATGTCCTGGTTTCAGTTAGGACAGAGTTAATTTTCCTCCTAGTAGCTGGTAGAGTGCTATGTTTTGGATTAGGATGAGAAGAGCGCTGATAACATGCTGATGTTTTAATTGTTGCAGAGCAGTGCTTACACCAAGCCACGGACTTTTCAGCTTCTCGCTCTGTCCTGCCAGTGGGCAGGCTAGGGGTGCAGCAGGAGCTGGGAGGGGACAGACCCAGGACAGCTGACCCAAACTGGCCAAAGGGGTATTCCATACCATCTGACGTCATCCTAAACAATACATAGGGGTGGCTAGCCGGGGTGGGGGGCCGGCTTCTCCGGGATAGGCTGGGCATTGGTCAGCGGGTGGTGAGCAATTGCATTGTGCATCACTTATTTCGTACACATTATTAGTAGTAGTACTATTATTATTATTATTGTTATTATTATTTTCCTGTCTTAATAAACTGTCTTTATCTCAACTCACAGGCTTCACTTTCCCGTTTCTCTCCCCCATCCCAGAGAGGGAGGGGGGAGGGTGAGCGAACGGCTGTGTGGTGTTTAGCTGCCGACTGGGTTAAACCACAACATCCAGATTTAAAACCATTTCTAATTTTACATTCCTGATGGATCATATGAATTTCATATATATATGTATTCACATATACATATACATATACACGAACAAGTATACTGCTAAGCTCCTGGAAAAAGCACAGGTGTATTTTTGTTTTGCATCCTGAAATTAAAATTTCAGCAGATGAAAAAGTTCATTATTCAGAAATTATTAATCATTTAGCTAAAATGTGGGGTTTGAGTCAAAGAACGGAGATGGGGATGGTCCTCAAACTAGCTAGCTCCCTGTTTTCATATTTCTTTTATGCAAATATTTAACTCTGCAGCTTTTGTGACAAGTTCCATTCTGGAAAAAAAAATATTTACGACTGATTTATTAACCCTTCAAATGTAAGGGACAGTGGAGATGATAGCCAGAAGATTAATGTGCAAGCATCGCATTTTATAATCATTATCACGTGGTGCTGTTTCTTTCCAACAGTAAAGCAGCAGCCCATCATGACAATAACTTACAGTGACAAAGAGGATTACAGTGTAAAGCTACAAGATTGTTTTATTCTATGAAATCTGTAGGACAGAGACCCTAATGACACACCATGACATGAATGCTGATCACTTTAATGCCATGGAAAGCCAGTGACTGGAGATCTGACCTCTAGCAGAAAAACACCAGTCTGGGTACATAATTCTACTCTATTAAAAAGAAAGAGGAAAATGATGAGGGACTTTCAATCAATTTTTAATCGTCCCCACAAAAATGGGTATCTGTCATGGTGATATGAGGGGAAGGACAAAGATCATCCTATCACATTTGTTCATTGGAGAAAAAATACGCTTCTAAGTGGTGCTCCATCATTTCTTGCTGAGCCAGCCTGCCTTTGGTGGGCTGATGGACTGCTGTCTTTTAGAGGTGGAATAATTAATTACAGGCTAGCCCAGCTCCTGTAGAGAGCATTAGTAGTCTTCTTGCTAAATTACATGGAGAACCAGAAGCCCTGAGTTTTAAATACTTAGCCAAATGCTTAAGTGTGTTTGAAATGATAATTCTACTAGCTAGTATTCTGTTGAGCCTATTTATATCTTTTGTATCCTTTTGATTTTTTTTTATATGCTTTTGATTAGTTATGGTGGTGCAGCTAAATTTAGGCCTTTGCAGTATAGGTCACTATGTTGGAGTCAGGCACCCTGAACTGCCTTGGTAAGCCAAGAAGAGAAACAGGAATTTTTATGGCACAGTTCCTCTGACCACTTTTAGATGTCTGCATTATGATGAAATGACTTTTTTGTAAGAAGCAGTCATTTCTTTCTACTAATGCCACTGTGGAAGACAAGAAAGGGTAGTTCAGATGTCAGCATGTGCATTAGTGATGCAGTTAATTTGGCCAAATTAATCCTGACGTGTTAAAAAACAAACAAAAATACACCAGGCTCTTTACTATAGAATAGATTTGCCTAGGACACAAGATTTCTGGGGTCTGCAAACAGTCCCAAGCAAGGGCAGCTGCTGCCTTGCTGCTTTCCATGTCTTGTTTGATCAGGCAATGGAAGGAGAAGAGCACAGAGAACAAGATATGCCTATAACAGTACCCCATCAGGAGCACTCATGGGAACTTGTGTGCCAGCCCTTACGTATTCAGTACAAACTCCACTGTGAGGTTATCCATCATGCACTACTCATACTTAATTTTCTCTGATGGTGGCTATCCCTGACCCAGCTTGGCTCACTTCTGTACCCATGTCAAACAGACCCAAGCAGAAGATGAGATCTTCTTCTTACAGAGGATGTTCAATTTTATAAGGATATGGCTAGTTTCTTCTGAGTTTGAATTGCCTTTTGTTTTGGAAGTAATTCAAGGAGTTTTACTTCAGAGAAAGGCTTGGAGTGCTGTTTACCCCCACCCCCCCCCCCTTTTTTTTTTTTTTTTCAGCTGCGGTTAATAGTGATCTTGTTCAAATACACAGTGTTGCCTGGGACATGGAGGAAATGTAGCTGCAGACATTATGGAGAAAAGATCTTCTTGAGAGTGCTGCAGGAAGTCATCTGGTTTCATACTTTAATGATGATGTGAATAATTTTCAACATTTTTCAGTGTGTTTTCATAAAGATTTTTTTTTTTCTTACAAAATTTTTTTTGTCTTACAAAAATTTCTTCTGAACATTGTGAACGAGGAATAGTGAGAACTAGCAGTCCTGGCCTCTCTTACCCAAAAAGGTTAAATTGCATTAAAAAAAGCAAAAACTTTGGAATTGTTTCTTTTAAGTAGCAGTTTAGAAAGAAAGAATGCTAATAACTATGGAATTCTTCTACATAATTCAAAAGAAGTTGGGGTTGAGCTTGGACTCTTTTTGGACTCTTGGACTCTTTTTTTCTTTTGGACTCTTTTTTTTTTTTTTTTTTTTTCTTTTGGTAGGTCACGATCTGGTTTATTTAAATTTCCTTTGCTTTTTTATACCTAAGGTCATGAGTTTTTACTTAAAAAATGTCAAGAAAGTCCTGCCATAACAGAGGACCCACATTCCCTCCTTGGAAAAAGACAGAACAAGCTCTGAAGATGTTAGATGTGTTGGTTAATGAAGTACTGGAGGGCACTCAGACACAAAGGGTCTGTTGGAAGAATCTGGTCAGAATAGAAGAGAACTTAATGTGTGGCCAAGTCAGGAATCATAATGCTGATGCTCTCATGCAGTGAGCTTTAGCAAGGCTATAATATCAATAATCTGCATGTTAATGAGTCAGAATTCTTCAGATTAAAGGTTTTCCAAGTGAGCTGTGAGACAGCAGACCTTGGCAGCTTTATTACTGTTGAATAGAACAGCTTTCTTAATACTCTTTGATGGTGTTTTTCTCTGTCGCTTTCATGGGGAATATAAGTCCTCCAAATGAATACTTCTATACCAGAAACAGAAAATCATGCATTTTACACATTTTTTTGTGTGTTACTGTTATAATAATCTTTGCTTTTATGAGGATTTTTGTACCTATGGGAATGCAAAAGAAGTATATGTAGAGATAAAACAGAGCTAAATCCTAATGCTAAAGACTCAATTCTGAAGTTGCTTTTAAGTTTCAGTTTTTGTTTTTATTTCATGCTGGAATGAACCCCAAACTTCTGGATGTTCTGGAAAACAAAACTATGTCAAAATGTGTGTTTTCTGTCTGAAAAGATTTTCCATTCTAGTCTCTGACTAGGGAGTCCTTAACTTCATGCTTTAACTTTGCTGGGTTAGAACACCCTTGAGAATGTATCAGGAAAACGTTTAATCTTATAGAAACAAACAAACACACACACACACATGACATTCTCCAACAAAAACACACTTATGATTGTATTCTAACCAACAGCAATGATAGGCCCACAGACACTTGACCAGTTGGACCTATCCATATGTATGCCTACCATCCATATGGTAGACTTTAAAGTCTACCACTGGGTACCCATCAGACTCCTCTGAAAGAGATTGAGGTGCCGAGGGAAGGGGAAGGACAGTGCCTGCTTAGACGACCTGTGAGAGCCCTGGGAAATGAAAGACAAGCGAGCAGAAGGCAGACATAGGGATTATTTCTACTGGTGGGGCATGTAGGGTCACTGGAGTAGGGACAGAGTGGGCTAAATTATATATACCGTGCAGTTTTTGATAACTGATTATTTTAACTCACAGTTAGGATATGGTAGTGTTAACACACTCTTCCTGGGTGAACTGGTTTGGGCACCTACCTCCAAGGAAGGATTTACCACCTGAGGTTTACAGGGTGAGGGATGCATTTACCTGTCATCTGCCAGCTATTCGCGTGAGACCAACTACTTACTACATCCTTGCGTCCTCCTTCCTTTGTCATTTGAAGGTCTTCCAAAATTTTTTACTGAATCACTTGACAATCCTCAGGTGCTCCATATGGAGCTTTAGCAGCATGGAGCTACCCAGGGTAGGGGAAAGAAAATCTGACAGATGACAGCCTGGCTGCCTGGGGGGCAGATGCTGTTTTGCTCAGCTACATAGCTGTGAAATTCTTTTACAGGTCTAGCCCTAACAAACCTGGCTGTGGTCATTTATGAAATATGTATCAGTCCTGTTTCTTAAGCACAAAGACTGGTTGGCACATCTCTTTTTTGGGTCTCTGTATTCAAAGTAATTGAGAAAGAGCACAGCTAATTATTTTTTAAGGCTCATTACAATAACAATTCAAATTCTTCTCAGACAAGGAAGACAACTGAAGAATGAATGCTGAAAGTTCTCTTCTTGTTTTACAAAGATCAAACTCTACTTCCTTAGCAACCCTCTATGACCGTGAACTGAAATCTTGGTACAACAATAGAAATTTATCTCTTCTCTTTTATTGTTAAAGGATTTCAAACCTGTATGTGAGATTTTAACTGCATAGCCTCTGGTAAAATTGGAATCATGCAACTCTTTGGAAATGGAGAAATTAGTATTATCTGGGTAGCTTTCACAGAATGTTCTGTGTCTGCAGTCTTCTACAAACTTTAGTAATCCACAACATTTAATGGATTATGCAATATTTTCTCTCTTACCTGCAGATGTATATTGGAACCACAAAAGCTCTCTAATATTGTAGCTAGCAGTTAAAAACACTGAGCCATAATTAAGCAAGAAAATCTTGTACGGTTTGAAACAAGCAAGTTGCATCATAAAAGGAAAAAAATCTCAGCATGGGTCCAAATTTTCTAGGCAATTTTAGAAATACCAAATATGAGATTAATTTAGATCACACCGTTTGTTCTTCTAGTATTAGTCCACAAGTACATATGCATAAATGATATCAGAAGAAAACAAAACTAGCATTCTGCTATTTCTTCTATTGGTCTCTCAACATTATTAGATAAAAGCAAGATATTCAATAAAATATTTATGAGAAAATTCCTGCACTTACTAACAAGAACGAAGAATGTACTCATCCCATAGAAAATATATAGAGGTAGATCACAGAAAAATCAGACCCTTCCTTCTAGCTCCTACCCAAGGAAACAGTTGCAGGTTCAGGTCTTAAATCAGGATATCATGTCATATGGAGTGAGTTTCAACCCCATAGTCTTCAAGTGCTGCAGATGAAGCAGTGGGGAGATCTGCAAGAGACAGGTAGTGGTGGTTGTCTGCAGCGGTTCTCTCTAGGGTAGTTTTGGACCCCTCCATTGATATCTACCGTCACTGACCCAACAAATCTATGCCGTGCATTGTTTTTGGCTCTGCAAAGAAGAAGCACTGCCAGATTTGTTGACTTGATGCCAACCATTGCTACCTATCATCATGGGGTATGAAGTGGCTGAAAGTGAGCACTGAGAAACCATCCAGGTACCACAGTGAGTTTCATGTCAGCTGAGCCCATGTAAGACAGCAGTGTCAGCTCAGGTTTGGAAGCCCAGGACCTCAGTCAAAGCTGGAGCTTATTCATGTGCAGTCTGGAGATAAGGAAAGCTTTCACAGAAGTGCAAGTGTGGGTATGTCCTAATGGTACAGTCTGGCAAACCCAGATGTGCTGTCTTTTCTGGCCTGAGCTTCAGCTTCACCCTCACCTCCCACCACTTTTCTTGTGGACGCCAGGGGGCGTAATTTTTGTCCCTGGAAATGCAGAAAGATTTCTTACTTGCCAGTCTATGGCCCCTTTTCATTTCCAACCAGCCACTGCTACTACATCACCCCGCGGAAGTGTGCAAGGTAAAGCAAGCCCCAGTGGGATGCTGTTGGCTCGGCCCAAAATAGTTTTAATGTCTTGACCTCCTCAGCCCTCTTGTCCCTCCACTTGCTCAGGTTTGAGGGACAAAGGGCCAGGAAAGGGAGCTGAATGTGACTAACACTGGAAATAAAGCATTCAGAATATTTAATTCCTGTGGTAGTTGGTTCTGTTATGCATGCCTTTTTACAATGTTGTCAAAGGCATCTAGCAGCAGGGGTAATGCCTCCTTGTCATGTGGGCTGACAGAGACATAAAGGTATAAAATAGATTTTTCTCTTTCATTTTATGTGATAAAGGTAAATTCCCTTTGCTGAGAGCCCCCCTACCTGAACTGTATTGTTGCTAATTTACTATTTCTAACGCAGTAATGTGTTGACTCTGTAAGAGATCGATGTTCTGTACGCAAAGTGCTCCATGTAAATATAACAACAGAGAGACATTCTGCAAGCACTTAAACATAATAGTAAATGCTTTCTACACCACATGTTACTTGCTACTTTTTACTCACATTTACCTGCCGGGTTTCAGTTGCTAATGTCGCCAGCACTGCAAATGTTTAGGAACAATTTTCCATGTGTTTCCTCAGCCTCTAAACCTTAGCAACAAGCCAAGAAGTTTGACTTCTCCAGTATGTAAAAATGTCTATAGGGAAAGGGGAGGTTTCTATCTGAGACATTTAGAGCAGTGTCGGGCTGCCCTAATTTCCCATCTCATGCATAGCAAGGCAAAAAAGGGCTGCCACTCCCTTAGCATTTTGAAAATGTCATCCTCCCCAAAAGGCCGTCATTGTTAACCAGTGAATTCCTGTATGCCACTTAAACAAACCTCCCTCACCCACCTTCTGATAATCCAAGATTTTAAATGTTTTATAAAGAAGCTTAGGGCTAGAACGATCTGAAATACATGAAAATCCCAGCAATCTCTTTCAGAAACAATCTGTCTGGTCATCAGCATAACTTGGGTTCCGTCTTTATGAGCTAAATTAAGGCTTCCTCCTATTTTCTCAGCCCTTTGTAAAGCTTCATTTGTAATGTGTCATCTCCCTGAGAACAGACTGGTGTCCTCTCCTCCATCTGCAATGGTAATTTCTGCTTAGGCAGCCTCAGATCACAGATCAAGAGCTCTCTAACTCTTCTTGGCTCTTTAACTCATAAGTCAACAAGGCCATGCAGGCTTCCTGCATCTCCTAGTTTTCACTCTTAGGAGTGGACTGGACACAGCATCAGTAGTACATGAACCATGATTCATAAAGCCTCAGGTACAGGGCTGATCTGTGAAAAGGGAAGGTATAGAAAATGGATGTTTGTTTTCCAAGACGGCAGAGAAAAAAATTGCAAAGTCAATCATGGCATGGTTCAAACAACAGCTACCATTCTGTGGTTGGCTTTGAATTCCCTGCAGATATTGATTTTGTTTTTGCCCCCCCCATCCCCCCCCCCAAAAAAAAAAAAAAAAGAAGGAGGAAAACGTAATTATTTTGTGTAATTACGGACATGTACTTATGCTATGGACAAAATGGAAGTCTGTTTACAACTGCTACGTAAATGCCTATTATGAGATTATGAGCATTTTTTACCTACACTACAATTTATACAGAACAAATTCAGTGATGGGGCAGTTTTCTTAGGACAATAGTGTGTCTGAAGCAAATCCCAGGTGGAACAGGATTTAACTGTGTCACCCTTACTCAAACTGTGTGTTTATAAATGGTAGGAGCAGTTTGCACACAGACCTTCAAGTTCCCAAGAGTCCCAGCTCTGTATGACCCCAGAACAGACCCAAACTTGACAGCACCAAACCTTTTAGCACCTAATTTATGCCCAAGCATAATGATGACAGTCCAGAATTTAGGCATTCCTATTTGCAAGTCCTAATGGAAATGATGTCCAGTGGGGTACTTGCAGCATATGCTGTCCATAGCAGACTTTCTACAAAACACAGTTATTACGGCTGATATATATTTTTTTTTATCCTGTGAAATAGGAAGTATGAAAAGTTTTGCCACATCCCAAATCTGTTTTATACCATGTTGCACAGGTTAGACTGATCAACACAGGAAATGGAAGATCCTGTTTCAGGTCTTCCTTGCACCCTAAGCAGCCCTCTCTCAGGTGTGGGTTAAACTGAGAAGTGTTTTTTTTATTTTATTTTTATTTTTTTATTTGTTCTCCCTTCTTGAAATTCTAACAGTAAGCAGGGAAAAAAAAAAAGCCTCTGAGGATGCTGGAGGTGAAAATGATGTACAGGAGTCCTAGTGACGAGCATGTATGAGCAAAGAGGAAAGCCTTACCCCTACTCCCAAGACCATATCTAGTTACTTGAATTAAAGTAAGCTGGTTCTTTGGGTTCTTGTTCTGAGGGCACATTTTAAATACAGGAACATGGACATGCAGTCTCTGCTGATACAACGGACTTTTGTGTGACAACTCTTTTGGACACACTGACATGCAGATGTGCCTGAGCCATTGTGTCCTGCCTCGCTAGTGACTCTGATTTCATGCAAGTTGTGAGCCCCTGCCTAAGGTGGCTAGAACAAGGAGCCAGCAATGCTAAGGCTGTGGTTTTCAAGCCCCTGAAAAATGGACCTTTCTCTGTTTACAGGCGGAGAGACTGCTAAGGCAATGTAGCCTACGTGCCTGGCCTGACCGTGTTTTTCCTTAAGCAGCCCCTTACAGCCACTGCTGGAAACAGAATAATGAGCTACAGATACCTTTGCAACCCCATGCAACTCTGGTCTTGAGTGACCCTTCCCACCTGCTACAGGGAGCACACTCACCATGGCCCAGGGTTCGACCCCAGGTTTCAGACAGTGAAAAACTACACTTTGCAGCAGCTCACTTTTAAGCATTTATTTGGCTCGATCTTTGTGCAGGCTTGTCTGCAGGGAGAAGCAGATGAAATAACCTGTAATACACTGGAGATAGAGATAGTTGTCAGTCAGTTCCCATTTCAGAAAAAGATTTATCATCTCTTGCTGCTAACAGCTCCATCACCTTGCCCACCGTCCTGTTGTGAATTTTAGCAAACTACCTTGGCCAGAGTTCTCTACTGCAGTTATAATCAGTCAGACTTGGATCAGGATCTATCTGGCTGCAATGTGTGTGTCATTATGTTGCAGTATTCAGGTTCCATGGTTCTGTTATTTATATTTTTTTCCCACCAGAAGCATTATAATACAATTTTCAAAGAAAAATGCTCAAGGAATTTACTAAACCTGAACCAAACATCAGTCTGAAATGTCTCCTCTCTGACCTTCTCTCTCCACATTGAACTGGTACTAAACTTAAACTTCTTTTCTTTTTTTTTTTGAGGTCTTCATTGATCCTGTGCCAGTACTGAGCCAAGAAAAGTATGACTATCTGGTTACTGCTTCAGCACAATGGACTGATTAAAAGCTGCCATTTTCTAACAGAAAAATAAAATTTGGCTTGGAGAGTGCCTACACTGGGATCTGCAGAGCAACGTGGCACTGCAACCTCTCCCTCCTCTCAATCAAATGTTTGGCACAAAGCTTTTCCTCTGCAAGGGGACACCCTGTACTGCTCCACAGACCACTAGAAGGAACCTGTTCAGCATGGGAACTTAAGGTACCCTCATAAATAAACCTCTGAGTCAGGGATGGCTCTGTCCTTGCTTCCTAATCCCCTATTCTTCCTATATGCTTCTCCAAATAGAGATACCATCACTGGAGTACCTCACCACATGGGCAGGTGTTTAAACCTGAACATATCAGATGTGTGTGCACAAAACTGGGCTCACAGGGTCATTTCTGCCACCCGTCCTTTTGTTTCTTACCTCAACTCTGGCACCTCTTGCATTCCTCCTCTCTCTGCTCTGGTTTCTTCCTCCCACATGCCAGATTTAGGGGAATGAAGTGATGGAGCTGTGCTGGGAATGTAAAATGGAAAACAGAGGCTGAAGCTTCTTGCCCTTGTCTGCAGGTTTTCTCCATTTATATGATCCTTTCCATTTGTAAATGTTGTATTTCTCAGTTTTGACTGTTTCCTAAACCCTGTTAGCTCTCAACCAGCTTTAGCTTTATCTCAGCCCATTGTGGCAGTAAACAGGGAAATGTGGTGGTTTGTTTCCTTGGAAATGCCTTCTGCTGTTCTCTTCAGGCATTAATATTATGTGTTACAGCTGTTTAAAAATTCAGTGGTAATTATGTACTCCAGCAAAGATGACTTTGCTTCATTGAGATGAGGAGTTCCTTTTTTTATCCCAGGCCAGTGGAGGGACATTTCTCCCATGTTGTCCCAGTTTGGGAAGACAATTGCATTGTTCCCCAATCACACCAGGGCTTCATCTATACGGGAGTGTCCTCTGCTCAAAGCAACACTAGCCTTCAGCAGTGTGTTGCAGTGGCAGCTCAGTGGGTTTCTGAACAGACATTTTACCTGTAACATCTTCAGTGTATACATTCAGCTTTGGGGAACCAACAGAATTAAGCTTACATAAAATCTGGGATGTAAGAAACATATATTTTAAACAGGGGGTTGTTATTCAAAACTGACTGCTGATGGATTGAAACTGACCAAAAACTCTTTTCATGAGAAAGAACAAGGTTGCATATATCAGGGGAAAATAACTTTAGGGACCTTTTTCCAGAATGGGGGTAAGTCTGGGTTCAGTAGAAATGAATTGCAATTCCTTCTCAAGCTCTAATGCAGTGTTGAATTTCAACATTTCCCATTTTAAATTGAGCAAGAGGATTGCTAAATGGCCACAGCGGTCTTTTCTACCTTAATGTCTTCAACACTTCACTTGCATAAGCCCAGAATTGATGACATTGCAGCATAGATCTCCTAATTTATAGCCTTGTTATCAACTCAACTGCTCCAAAAGAAGGTGATCCAAATTATTATAGGGCAAGAGTTTTCATTGGTTTTATCATGAAAAAGGCAATTAAACATCATAATGCAAAGACAGCCTTTCCCCTGTAGACATACTGATACAGTAGAGACAAACTGTAATGCTTGTGAAGGAAACCAGTTCACTATCTAATTGTGATCTTAAAGCAGCTTGCTGTCATTCATGAATTCACTCTTCCCTTCCAAAAGCTGCTTATTTGTTTTGTTTCCAAAAGTTTTGAAGGGCCTTTTCTTATTGCAGCTATCTGATGTTACAGAGGAGTATTAATTTCCTCCTGTTCACATTTGTAAGAAACATTGATTTACTGTATGCATGAGTACTGTGTTGATGAAACAGACAGTAAGGATTACAGCTCCTGAGAAATCCAGGTCTTTAGTGCAAAAAGCCTCCCAATGACAATAAAATGGTATTTTGGATAACTGTTGATACAAAAACCTTTCTAGCAAAGCGACACAACCAGTACTCCTGCCAGTCAGGGTAGGTGCCCCATCTGTGCAAACACTATCCAATTTGGAGCAATCAAGCAGAACACTTTCACTGGCTGTCACATTTTCAACATGTTTTCTCAGTTCTTCCATCAAACCTCAGCCAGTGGTGGTAGATATTGGCAGACACCAATCAGTTCCTGAATAATATCAGCATTTTCCTTCACTCGCTGAACTTAAACACCCAGCTTCAGTGTCTGTTGCTTACATCAACTAAGTGAGAGAAATAGATACATGTAGCTGCTGAAAAATGAATTTATACTGGCACCTCAGAGACCTTTTCAAGTCTTTGCATCATTGTAGAGGCCCAGCCACAGTGTTCCTGTTGAGGTCATCACTCAGTGGAGCTCAAAGGGGCAAGTTCTTTTTGTAGTCCAAAAGCATTTGGGTTAGGAAGGAATTAATTGTAGGGCTATTGCATGTGTTGGCCCCTTCTGTTTCTGATTAGGTTCTCTGTTTTCTTAAAACAAACAAACAAGCAAACAAAACAAAACAACAACAAAAAAGAACACAAACAACTATGTCAGGAAAACTCTCACTTTGCTATTTTAAATCAGTGTACAGATTTGATAATGGTGTTAATTTGGATGGAGCTTTGAGTAGAGGACTGCATGCATTCAAACTTCTTCTTGTCTCCATGGCATTACAGGCAAACATCCTCTCTGCTTGGAGGTGCTGGGACTGGATGCTACAGAGTCCAGGGCACCCTGCTCCTGGGAGGAGAGGAGCCGGGGGCTCAGTGAGTGAGCCTGTCCAGGCTTACTTCATGCCCTAAGTCGTACTCTTCTGCAAAAGGGCTGATAACAAAATGGCTTCTCCATGAAGTGGAGGCTATCACAGTAGTTATAATAACTTTCAGATCTTTTGGGAAAGCTGGCCATGCCTGAAAATGGTACAGGGGAGTAGGTTCCCTGAAAGAGTAGCCTGCAGGGCCTGGGCGCAGAGTTCTTGGCCAGAAGGGTGTTCACGATTGCTTGTGAGATCTCTTTGGGCCAGCAACGTGTGCCCTATTTGCTGCAATAATTGTTGCTAGTGTGTAAATTCAGTACAGTAGACGTAGGTTGCAGATGGGCTGTCTTAAAGGCTGCTAGTCCAACAGTCTGAACTGGGACAGGGGATGGAGCCTTTAGTCTTGTCAGGAAGAAACAGCAAGTTGCACATCCAGGAAGGGGACAGCAGCCCATTTCCTGACCGGGGAAGGGAGTCTTCACCAGAAAGGGGTGACCCTCTGTCATTTTGCAGCTCTGCTCTGTCCCTTCCTCAGCAAGGCTTTTAATTACGCCAATTCTCCTGGATCCTTGCAAGGAGAAGGGAGAAAACGCAGTTTGGCAGACTTTGTAAGCCTACGTTCTCGATGAAGTCTTTGTGGAGATGCTTAGAGACCGAACCTGGCACTTGGGGCAGGTTTTGGCAAAAAAAAACTGTGGTGGTACAGCCCTTCCTTTCCTTGTGCTCTCACTGTCACTGTCCTTTTTTCCCCCTCTGTGTGCTGGGCTTACAAATATCATTTTGATGATGGAGATAATTAGGTAGCTATGTAAAAAAGTATGCACATCTAACATAAGCAGTGGAGCCATTACGAAAATTGAGGCAGATGAAGGGCAGGCAGGACTCTGCTGGGTGCCCTGTCCCTCCTAGTCTCTGCTTTGGTGCGGCAGAGCTGCCAGCTGTGACACAGCCTGGGTTTGTACTTCCAGACCTCGCGGCTGCCTGCAGAGTGCTGCAGAGCCATAGCCAGCTGTGATTACATGATTACAGCACCTCCTTTCAACAGAGTTTTTTTTTTGTTTGTTTGTTTTGTTTTTTTGTCAACTGGAGGGTATTTATCTTGGTAGTCTGTTATGCTGGGCTTCAGAGATATTTTAATCACAACACATGCCACAGACAGGAATGCGTGTTTCTGAATGGAAGGGTAAAGCTGTTGGACTATATTTTTTGGAAGAAAAGAGGTCTAATCTTCCTCACTCATACTATGGATTTTTAATATTTCTAGCACTGTGGGAAGGTATATGCCATAGTTCAAATAAAAGAAGGTCTTAATTGGTACATCGGCATTTAGTTTTAGTTTCCATTTACCTATGCCTGAAGCTCAGTGAAATACTGATTCCCTGAGTACTTCTGCCTGTGGTTAATTTCAAGCTTGCAGATGGATACATCAAAATCCACAAAGTGCTGAAAATCAAGTCTGTAGCCTGCTTAAAAATATAGAGGCTGAGGACATTGTGAGGACAAATATGCAGCTCAAAGTGGTTGAAGCACATCTCATTGAACCTGGTGGGTGTGCGTACTCTGCTCTCAGAGAAGGGCCAAGGAAAGGATGAGTCAAGTAGTACAGAAGAAGTAGTTCTGACAAAGAGTTGGCCCACTGAAAATATGGAAATACTGAAAATATAGAAACTAGTGAAAATCACCATGGCCAGGCCTTACTTAAGAATCCCACATATAAATCTCTTATCTCTGACTGCAGCTTCAACAAGGTGTTATTCATAATGACCTCTGCAAACACAGACTTAATGAGAGTAAGTTGTGAGGCTCTGAGTGAAGATAGGAACTGAACAAAATGCAGTTTCCTTCACCTATTTATGGAAAGAAAAGGTTCATAAGCACAGATGGGAACGCTGGGACTACCATAAACGCTCAGACTAAACTGTGTTAAAACAAATTTTCATATTGTAAGTGACATTTTAAACATGTGTCTCCTTCTGAAAAAAAAAAAAATCAAGCAATGAATAATGGAGTTGAATCAAATGGAGCAAAAGGCATCTTGCAGCTACTGAGTGCTCAAAAGCACTGACTCACTTCAGATCTTTATTTTTTTCTTTTTCTGAAAGCTTCACCTGCAATGAATGTGACCTAGTGAATTAAAGAAACAAAAAGACAGGAAAAAGCAGCAAATAGCTTATGAGCCATCTACTGAACCAAGATTTGTTAACATAAAACTTTCATTAAACAACTATGAATAATGAATTCACTTGTGTTTACACTGAACGATTTATTAGACTTTGGTTTCCTTTTCCCTGCTGGCAAAAAACAACTTCCATTTTCACAAGAATGCAAGAACACCAGTCCAGAGGGAGATCCTGACACACGTTCTCTCTCCCCCTCCAGACAGACGTTACCTAGAGGTTAGTGAAGAGAATAAGGCTATGTGCTGGTTTCTGCTCCAAGTACTAATGTCTTTAAAAAGCTCCTGGGTTAAGCGTGTGATCGGACCTTGAAATGGTCCTAAAACAGGACCCTAAAGCCTGCTTGACTGGTCCTACATTACAACACCAAGGCCACAGTCTGTTTGGTTTTTGTTATTTGCTCTCTTTCTGGCCCTGCAAGTACTTTGTTCTTGCCACACCATGCCATAACTTCAGCAGGAGAAGCTGAGGCCTGTCCTCTGCAGGTCACTTTACAGAACGACTGTACTTACAGGTGTCATTTTGGTAGATCCATCTGGAGGTTTGTGACCAGAAGCAGTAGGTCTTGGTGCCTGGAAGGAAGAGTCAGGGGTCACCACTGATGCTGCTTTGTTGGAGTTGATGCCCTTTGCTGCTGATGGTGGCAACTTCTTCCAAGGAGGCAGATGGGAGAGGTCCTGGGCTGAGTGACAGGAGGTCACTCTGCAGTACTGCAGCTCGGACCTTCCTGAGGAAGTGGTAGGATTAAATTTCTGGCTGTGGAGAAGATGAAAGTCTTCATCTTTCCCCACAGAGGACAGATTCACACATAAACAACAAAACCATCTTGCCCACCAAATTTACTTAAATAAAACATCTGCACCCTGCTCGCTTGAGAGCCCAGAAAAGGACTTGCCAAAGTATCTGCTGTCCCTGGTCCATTCAGAAAGCCTCAGCCCCAAAAAGAGTTGGAGGGACATGCTTCTTTGTACTTTGGTCCGGAAAATTTCTTTCTCTGGGGAGCAGAAAAGCAGGGAGCAGGTCAGGACTATGTTTTGAAGTTTACTTTCCTCACTGGCTGTAGAGCCTATATGGCATAACTTTGTCCCTCCAAATGTTCCTAGGAGAGAAGCAGCCAGGTAGCTTCTCTGAAGACAGGCATTCTTGAAAACAATGTCTTTGCTGAGCATTTCCTCATTTTGTTTGTTTTTGTGGAACTTGATCCAATTTTCATTCCACATAAAGGCAATAATAAATGATCAGAGTGATGATATATTAATTATGGATCAGGTTATTGTTACCAGTCCTCCGGTTGCTCAAGCTTTGAGAGCATCCTTACACTGCATTAGAAGAAACTCTGGTCTGCTCATTTCAAGCCAAAATAATCTAAATATGCCTTAGAAGGTCAGATATTATGGAATTGAGTTTTGAGTTTGAGTCAATTACAGTTCAAATTTACTTATGTCATCACCATAGACTGGCAAACTCAGAGACCTGTTGGGCTGCTGTTTTTGAGAAGACCGGAACAATGGTATCTTTAGGCAACTTTGATGGTAAACTTAAGATAACAATACACTTGTTTTTAAATTTAGTCAAATCTCCAGTTAAAAGACCCCTAAGGCCATCATAGATATATTATTAGTGGAAAGTTTGGGTTCCTTTTCAGTCCAGTGGGAGAGTGGAGCTCATTTAGTTGATTGAGTTAGCTCATTTAATCAGTTAGCTTAATTTCAGTGAGGCTGTGTTTCAGAAACATTGAAACACCAAGAAAAAGCAATTTCCTCTGTATTTCACATATAAAATCACATTGTTTCAAAACAGTAAAAATCATTGCAATGGGGTAACAGTAAATTTTGAATATTTGATAGCAGTGATGGGGATTTTCACAGATCAATACGTAAAGAATTATACTTTAGATTTTTTTATTATTATTATTATTATTATTTTTCTAGAGCAGAGGACAAAAAACAGTCTGACTTGTCTGAATGCATTCTAGTCTGAAAGGTTAATGCCAGGGCCAACACCAAAGGGGCTTTTCCTTACAAACCACTACAAAGAAAGATTACAAGACAAATCTTGACCCAAACTCCTTTGTCATGATCATAAGACTGCATATTTGGCTTAACTAGTGCTGACATATTTTAATTTTAAACTGTCAGCATTTGTTCAGAAGGATAATGTAAACATACAGCCTGTAGGCTGGAGCTATGAAAGCATGGAAGGAGTTATAACACCGAGCCTTTCCTAGTAATGGGTTCCCAGGAGCAGAAAGCAGGTCCCAGAGCCATACACCTGGGGTCCTTATGGAGTGAGGGGTAGAAGCTGGCCCTGAGGCATGGGGTATACTGATGCTATGCTAAGAGACATCTGTGTGCTCCCATGGAACACCAAGCAAGGGGGCAAAATGCAAGCGTGCAGTAAATTAGCCGTGAAGGTAGAACCAGCATTCACTCACATACTGATGTGAGAGAAACACAAGATCAAATCCCTTCCATGCTTCAAGGAAGCATGACCCTTTAGCTCTGAGAAGGGTGTAGGACACTTAATGTGAGGCTCTTCTAGTTTCTCCTTTCCATGTTATGTCTTGTTGCATGAAATAACTAATCAAGTTCTGAGCCAGGGAGAGAAAGCAATAATGATTCCGTAACTAGCAGCAAAAACTTTAACAAGTGAAATAAGGTGAAATAAGTAAAGAGGTTGTGAGGAGCAATTTGCTAAAGGCATGAAACTTAATAACAATAAAAACTTCAAAAGCATCAGAAATAGGACACCTACCGTGCCCACTGAGGTCCAGAATTGAACAAGAAGTAAAAGCATCACACATGCTTTTACTTACAGGAAGCCCAATATAAACAGGTATCTGCACAGCTGGTACCACATCTTCTGGGACAGGAAGGCATGAAGTGGCAGCAGCTGCTGGTGGTGAAAGGCACGTCCTTTGCTTCTCTTGGGAAAGGTGGTACATTTCTCTGTCTCTGTGTTCTCCACAGAGAGGTGAAGGAGAGACATGAGACACTGCTGTTCTTTAGGGGGTACATTCCCAGGGAATATCTGTCTTATCTGGAAAAAACAGTGGAACAGGATATGGAACAAATCAGTAAATAACAGTAAATAATTGAAAGCAAAACAAGACTATAAAACAGTTAAAGTTTTTGTTTTATTCTCGGAGTAAGCAAAGTTCAGGTTCTAGACATCAGAAAGTAGAAGAAAAGGTTTTGGTTTGGTTTGGTTTAACCAGGACAGCAAGAGAGAGATGGGAAAATAAAGACCATTATGCCTGGCTTTTGTACCAAGCAAACTCATAGAAATTTATGTACAGAACAGATTTGCCAGATGTGCAGAAAAGTACGATTGATTGAGGAATAGTCAACATGGCTTTTACCAAGGCAAGTCACGACTCACAAATCTATGAGTTCTCTATGAAGGAAATAAAGAAGTATGTGAATAAAAGTGATTTATTTGATTGTAGGTTTTGAGGGTTCCAGACAGCTTTCAAGAAGGTTTCTTCACAAAGGTTCTTAAAAAAAAAAAAAAAAAAAAAAAAAAAAAGGCATTTGGAGAGGCCTCTCATAGAGTAATAACTGATTAAAAGACTAGAAACAAGAGCAAATGATGAATTTTTCACAGGAAAATGTTAACTATGCTGGGGCTTCATCATATCTCAGCAGCAAGCTTGTAAAGGGGGCTGAGTGGCAATGCTTGGTGGTCATACAGAATTATTTATTGCAGTCAAATCTAAAGCTGACTGTGAATGACTGCAAAAGATCTTGCTATACCAGCCATAATTCAGCACTGATAAGTGCAATGAAATGCATATGGGAAAAGTATTTCTAGCCATGCATGTACTGTTCTTGGCTCTAAATTAGCTGTTACCATTCGAGAAGTAAATCTTGGAGTTTCACTGGATAGGTTTCTGTAAGCTCATTGCTCAGCAGAGGTCAAAAGGGCAAACAGGCTATTAGGAATTATTCAGAAGAGGAATTGAGAGCCAAACCAAGAACACCTTAACCATCTGTGTAAATGCCTGGTGCCAACATACTCTGAAGACTGCACCTATAGGACTAGACTTTCCCTCACATTGTGAAAAGCAGAGCCAAAAGAATTACTGAACAGTTTGATCACTGAATAGCCTGCATAGGAGGACAGACCAAAGAGACCGCCTTCTGCTGGGAAAGAAGCAAAAAAGAAAAGGATATGGTAAAACTGAATAAAGTTATTACAGGGTTAGAGAACAGGCATGAGGACGGACCATGCCCTGTTTCTGGCCATGCAGGAATTAATGGGACCTCATTGCCAATGGATCAAGCAGCAGTTTTAAAGCAAACTGAAGAAGGTGTTTTTTCACACAGCTCATAATTAAAGAAGGCTCTCATTGCTGAGAGAGGCTGTGGAGGCAAAAATGCAAATAGAATCAGGAAGGGATTAGCTAAATCAGGACAGGTCCATTGGCACTCATTAAAAGGATGGTCTCTGCATGACCTTCAGCTCAGGTGATCTCGAAGGCACTGGCTGCCAGAAGAGGTGTTTGGCCAAAGGTCTGTCCGTACTTATTAACAACTTCCCCTATGTATCACCTGCTGGGTAGTTTGGGAAACAGGCAGTGGGGCTAGTTGGGCCTGATTCAGGTTGGTCATTGTATACTTGTGTTATTGAACTAAAGCACTTGGTGCATTCACTGTGCTGCTTTGGGAACAACTTCTGTTCCAGAGAGGAAACCTCTTCCAACGAGTGGATATGCTCTTGACTCATCTGGTCATGTACGCTGTTCCTAGGCATTTATACTATGCTTTCTGTGGGTAAACCAAGCATGTTCCCCCCCACCAAGGGGGACTACTTATGTGCTGGACATAATATACACAACTATAGACTCACTCTCGGATATCAATGGTAAAATGTTCATAGTATACCACTATAAATACAGAACTTCTTTTCTGCAGTCTGAATTTAGGTGTATGTTAAATGACAGGCAAGGATGCAAAAATGTCACTGGATTATGTTGGGATTAAGTCAGATACAGACATACCAGCGGCTTTTACATTTTCTATTAAAAAAAAATCTTAAAATCTGCCTCTTCTCCACAAGCATCTATTATCAGTTTAAGTTTAACATAAAATGAGCATTTGCACAATATGGCAAACTGCTCTGTGGTGTTTGCTTATATTATGCTAATATATTCCAGAAAAAGGAAGCAAGGTGTAATAGCAGGTCCTCCCTGGCAGTTGTTCCTCAGGCAAAATCCTGGTGATATTACATGGCGGAGGAAATCCCTGAGCAGATGAGCTACAAGATAAATCACCAAGAGTGTCAGGAATTATTTGTAGCATTTAGCAATAAACCACGATATTGTCAGCATCATGTAAGCCAGAATCTGATTTCAATAGCAGTAATTTAATGTGTGATAATATTGCTTTGTGCATGTGTGCTTGCATGCAGGCGTGCTTGGAAGGGGGAAGGAAAGGGATGTGCTAAACAGGTTTAGCACCTGCCAGGAGCAGCTGCTGCTTATTCTGGGAGAATTCATGCAGAGCGAAGCACATCTGTGTACAGCAGGACAGGTAGAAGAAGGCGCAGGTATGAGTATGTGTCAGTATAAGAAAGCAGTAAGGAGGAAAGTGGGAGTGCTGAGATGGCCCCAGTATATTTCACTGCCAGTCCTGCATGGAGTGCTGATGTTTCAGCCAGCTTGTTTAATCTTGCTGTTTTCTCTGAAAAGACGAGCTGCCCTGAGGACATCAGAGCTGAGTTTTGGTTAAGGGCAGTGCTAGCTGGGGAGTGCATGCTGTTTTCTGCTCCTTCTTATGGAACAGTGCTTCCCTCCACCTCCTCCATAGTCCTTTAGTCCTCTGCGTCGGCCGTCCGCAGTCCTGTGCAGCTCTTTGCACTTAATGCACAGATGATAATGGTGCATATTTAACATAATAGGAGCATTTGATGACAGATACACATATCATTTATCAATGCAAGCGGAAAAAGAGGGGCGAATTGTTATTACTTCACTCATTTAGCAATTTCATTCAGAGAACACAAGTGCCTTGGTGAGCAGGTCCATAGCATTATACACGCTGTCGTATAGTGGGAGAAATCAAGGCAGAGAACAGTGAAGCTCAAAGTCACCCAGAGCATGAGTTTTTTAAATCACAGGCTATTGCAGGCAAGACTGCTTCCCATATACTGTATGCATTATTCAACAAAAGAGTTACTGCTGTTGTTCTATATGTGAAAAGTGATGTCAAGTATAAAGCTTTTTTTTTTTTTTTTTTTTTTTCAGTGCTGAAAGATGAAGATGTGAAGGGTAGTGAATGTAATATGAGCTTGGTGTATTTTTCTTAAGGCAATGTCAATAATGTGACAATTAAGAAGGAGACCACAGAAACAAATGTTTCCTTTGCATGAAAACAATAAAGCAATCTGTTACACAGATAAAATTTATATTGATGTTAAAATTTAACCAACTACATTTCTACGGTAAATCAGTCTGCTTTTCAGACTGTGCTCATGGAGGACTGAGCCCCTGTGAGTCCATGGACAACTTCTAAATGACCCATGAAATGACACCACAAAGTGTGTGTTGGCTCAAGTTAGACTAGCTGTGGAGCTCTTCAGCTCTTACTCAGTGCTCAGCACTATCTCTGAGATTCATAGATACTTCTGATCAAAGACATTTTGTTTATTTGTCTATTTCTCAGGCAGTGCTATTGCCTCTGCCTGGAAGTCTGTCCCATGGAGACAGCAACCTTGTGAGCTCTTCAGAGAAAACCAGTGACGAGGGTGAAATTTGCCACTGTCAACACCCTTTGCAGCACCTTGTGTGATTTTTATTTTAATAGCTATTTTGAAAGAAGTTTGAGTTTGGATAGGAATTCAACCTATCACCACATTTGCTGAATTTGGCATATGGCCTTGACCCAAAAGAAAGGATGAGGTTTTACCAGAAGCCAAAAGAGATGATGCTGAGGAAATATTTCTGAAACAGAAAAATGTTTTATTACAACAGTTTTAAATCAGAACTATTTGTCTTTTCTTTTTCAAATGTTTTCCAAAAGTTATTGGTACTTTCTCCACGTCTTAAGCTAAAGATATACAGGTCTCAGCCACACACAGGGGAAACAAAACATTTAATTTCAGATTGAATGACAAATTACAAGACATTTCAAAATGTAATAATTTCAGACACCAGATTCTTGAAGAAGGTTTATTTATTTTGAATGATTCCTCCCCCAAACTGTTCTGCTCAGCCAGTGTGTTATTTCAATGTGTTATTCAAGTCACTGTGGCAGAGCTGAGGTAGGGCTCAAATGTAAGAGAAAACTTGCACCTGCCTTCATATATCTCAAGTGATCTGCTCAGATTTGACCCAATTAACTCAAGGCTGCCTGCTTCTTCAAGCTGGCAGTGCAAAGAGAGGGAAAAAAGACTCCACAGCTGCTACGCAGTTTTCCCATGACTGTTGTTACCCCATGTAAGCATTTTGATTGCTTCAGTGACTGTACCTACCCTAGACAAATATGTTTGTTGCTTAAATCACCTGACTCATTCTGTAAGTGCAATGACAAAGCCTCATAGGCATAGTATGTATCACCATTATCAACACCAAAACTAGCAGTAGGACAGTATTCAACAGATCATTAGTGCTGGAAAAGAATAACACCTTTTATTGAAGACTTCAGAAACTCCATCAATTAGCAGGCAAACACTGCAATTTACAGTAATTCCAAGCAATTCAGTATACCAATAATGACTTGTTACTCAGATGAAAACCACAGAACCCCTGCCTTATTAAAAGCAAAACTATAAAGTTCAGCAGACAAAGCCAAACAGACCACAACATCAAAAGCCTTTTGAAGATTAATACATTGACTAAATTACCAGAGATTCAATTAGAAGTAAATGACACAGACATTCATTACATCTGCAGCCATTTTTAATTTATCGGAGTATGTTCTTCATTTGTAACGTTCTCTGTTTCTTAACTTATGGCTGTAGATGATAGGATCTTTTTTTTTTTTTTTTTTTTTTTTTTTTTTTTCCCAGGATAAACTTCTTGGGGTCATGGTCTAGACGCCTTTAGAGGAAATCTTCTGAATCTCAAATGAGTCATTTGGAAAATATCCTACTAGAGAGAGTTATGTTTGCTGAAGCATGGATAGGAAAAGCTAGTGAGAACTGTTGCAGCTGTGTTATATAAAAGGAAGAGACAATTTAATGGAAAATTTCATACTTTGCAGAAATTTGATTGCCTATTTTCTCTATGTAGATATCTTATTAGAGCAGCTACAGCTGCTGCACTGAAGGTATATTTTCACTGATGATGATCAGGATGGGAGTGCCAGAGCAGTATGTGGAATTTAACATTTTATTCTGTTGCAGAATTACAGCAAACATTTACAAATCTCTCAGCTGTTATTTTCCTTTTATTAGACAGGAGTGAGAATTTGCTCTTTGTGGCTGCTCTTTTTTGTCCAAGGGACAGAGAGTGTTTGTTGGTTCCAGGACCTTACTGGGTTGGGTATACTGGCAAAGAAATCATCAGTTAAGCGTGTCTGTCTCACCTCCTGTTTTACTGAATGCAGGATAAACTGTTTCCCTTAACACCGTAAGTATAGACTGTCCTACATCATTCTTCCCTCCATATCCCCCTTCTTCACTGACTTTATATCCCTTTAAAATTTTATCACAATGCTATGACCTGGACCTTCATAGATCTCTTTGTTTATAATTAGTATTGGAGGTGAACATTCCATAAATTCTACATCATAACATCTCTTAGCTTCACAGCTATGATAGTTCCATTTCTTCACTGAGGCCAAAATAATCCCAGAACTGCTGTCAAATGTTTTATATTCTGCAATTTGGAGTTTATTACTGTTAACCGGGTAATGTGTTATACTATTTGTGGTGTACAAGGTGCTGCAGGCTAAACATTCTTGGGCTACAGTGGTTCAATATCCAAAATAATTTTAAAGTCCTATCTACATATTCTTCATAGTATTTTATTTGATTTTCACAGGAACAAAATAAGAGATTTTTAGGGATATTTAAAGTAAAAACCCTCTTTTCCTTCAAGTCTGTGTGAATGATTCTTCGAGATGAATCAATGAAAGTGAACCTCAAAATATTTTAAATTGTTCTTAAATACTTGGAGAAGGAGCCTTGTTGTCCCTGAAGCCATTGGGTGAGTAACCCAGCTGAAAAGCACAACAGCGGAAAGCAGCTGCTGTTAGCCTGGCTGCTTTCTCTCTCTCTCCCACACAGGTCAATGGAGTGATGATGCATCATGTGAAGATGACTCCATTTGGAGACATATCTTACAATGCATTTGCTGACATTCTTCCTCCTGATTTTGCAAAGACTTGATTTTTTATTATTATTATTATTTTTTTTTTTTACATCTGTTTCCATCTGTCTGTACTCACAGTCCTAGCAAGCACAATATAAGTAGTTATGTAGGCCACCTCTACCTGGTCTAGAAATATATCATAGGTTCTTACACCAAGTTCATGCAGTTGTCTTCAGAACTGCAGGCAATCCAGCTGAACAGTGGGTTGAAATAGTATCTTAATTAAAATAAATCCGTGGCAACCATAGGCTTAGGTGTTGCCAGAAACTGAGCAAATGTTGTATTACTAACCCTTTTTTTGTTCTGAGTTCCCATCATGCATTATGGCACCATTCTAGATGACCCTCAGCAACTATAGAAAGAGATGAAATGTCACAGAAGTGAATGGAGAAATGTTTCTCCAAGTAATGTGGTAGATGTATAAGTATCTTATTCTCTCCGTCCTAACTCAAAGCTAAAGTCACTATGCTTGCAAATTACAACTCCTGCTAGGGTCAGAGATAGCTTTTCATATCACCAGATGAACCTCTGGACAATAGATGAGTTATAGTTTAAGCAAAGGACTACAGAGTCCAACTTCTAGCAAGTTGTTTCTTTATAAAAAGGAGTTGATTGTCCTGAAAGTCATTCCAGGCAATTTTCTTAAGAGAAGATGGCTTTCAACCTGTTCTGCCACTGTGATGGTATCGCAGCATGTTTAGAATCGTAGCTAGTATCTCAGAGCATCACTGGGAAAGCTCTGTCAGCAACAGCATCAAAGAGCCTGTTTAAAGTTTAAAACTATTCTGCTGGTAAGATCTGAGTGCTGCTCTTTCAGTAAGCATATGTATGGTGCTTAGGAGAATAATGTGACAAGCAAGAGAAAACAAAGCAAAACAAAACATTTCTGGCTCCCAGCAGAGATTCCACTTGGAAATTCACAGTTTTTAGACAAATGAGAAGAGGAAAGCAGAGGAAAGGGAAATTGTCCATAATTACTTGTTTTGTTTCTTTGTTTGTTTGTTTTTTACTGGATGAAGGTATCATTGTGAACAGCACAGTTATATGTCCATAAAACCATCTGAAATCCATTTTTTGATCTCTGTACATTGCATTGTGTTCTTATCCATGAGTTTGGGATTGCCTTGAAGGAAAAATAGTCTTGAACTGATGGCAGAGACAGTCGTCTTCAAGGAAAAAATGTGAGAAAGACAATGTCTTAGCTTCCTATTCTATCTGGAACTGAGACTGGAGGAGACAAGAAAATTTAGAACCAAAGCCTGCTGACTTACAAGTGCCATTTCATTTACTTTGGTGTCTTTAGATTGTATCCTTGGTTGAAGAGATTGGCTGGTGAGGAAAAGACTTCAGTTTGTGCTATTGATAATGACTTCCAGGGTGGAAAAGGAATTAAATTCCTACCTATATAGTGGACCCACACAAGGCCATTATACCAGTTAAGACCAGAGCTAGTGCAGCTACATGACTGGTCTTGAAGTGATACATATAGTTTGTACTGCTCCCTGCATTCAGGTGAGTTTCAGCCTGGGATTTACTGAAGAACCATCAAGATTAGGGCTTTTATCTTACCTGATTATTTTGCACACACAGTCACTCTCCCCTTTATTATGCTTATGAGGTCTCAACTTCCCCCTCTAGCAGGATGGTCACTGCTGATCTGGGAAAGTCAGGCAAAAGTCTTATCAATTCATGCTATGCTGCTGCTTAAAGTTAATGGTCTCAGGCATTGCTGGCCAGGTCCCATAGCATCCCACTGCATTTGTCTCTACACATCTCTCCAATCTCCAGGATCATCCCTCGCTTACAGAGCTTTCTTCTAGAGGAGATCTTCTTGCCTTCCTCAGTCCAGGCACCCTTCTTCTCCCCAAGGCAAATTCTTCATTTTAGGAACCCTTGTTTTAGGTTGTCTTTTCTTCCCATAACCCCAAATCTCTACTTCTCCTAATCAAAATAGTCTATGTGCAGAAGCACAATATGACCCTAGTGTGATCAGCCTCCTAATTGGTGTTTCTGTCTTATGTGTCTTCATTAATGAGAGGATTCAGGACGTGCCACATTTGTTTCGTACAGGTACTACCAAAATTCAGAACCAGTCCATATTTCTTGCAGCTAGCAAGTGTCAGGCTTGTGCTTGAGAATTCAAAAGCACAGTTTTGGACAAACATCAACATGCACACCCAGTTATCTGCCACTTGTTGGCATTCACAATTTAAGCAGTTTTTTCATCTGCAACAGTTTGTTCATCAGAAATGTGAGTAGCTGAGCAATTTTCACCCCTACTGGTTGAACACAGCCAAATCCAAACACAAGGATGCTGAATTCTGCAAGAAATCCACAGTCATCCACTTCTCCCCATGAGATTCACTCAGGATTAGGGATACAAACAAATATCAAACATGCTGGAAACACAGTCCAATATTACTCTCTTGAAGGTACAAATGCATATTTGCTGAAATGTTTGCAGAATTTCCTTAGACCCAATAAGGTAGAGTTTCATTTAACTCCAGTGGGTCTGAATCTGAGATCAGCTGCTGAAAGCAGGTTCCAGAAGCAAATGAATTTCCTAACAGCAATAGATATTATGATTGCCAGCTAGAATTAAGAAAACTGAGTTACTGTAAGGCTAACAGCATCATGCAAGTTCCACTGTCTCTTCCTAATGAATTAATTAAATTAGTAAAGATGATCTTCTTCCTGTCTCTGCTTTCCTAAAGAAGGGCTGAATCCTGCTGCCAATTAAATTAATTGTTAACTCCTTTTGACTTGAGCTGTACATGATCGAAGCTCAAATGAGCTTTAATTTATACAAAGACTTAAAAACACAAGTGGAAGCATTTGCAGATTTCAAAGACAGAGCAGTGAGCTGCAAAGTTAGACCAGGGACAAGTACAAGCTTACATGATTCAGAAAGGTCTCTTCTAATTAGAAGGGTTAATTAAAGAGGTATAAGCAAGTCAGGTTGGTGTTTTGATGCATTATGCTTTCTTGGAGTTTTCTGAATGTATCCTGTGTAGATCACATCTTTGTTCAAACTGAACTCAAAATAGTTCTGTCTAAACCTGCTTATCTCACAGATAAATCATCTGATCATGCATCCTTTGACTCAAGCTCAGTGCAGAGTTCTGAAATAAAAGTTTATAAATAGATTTTGTTTCCCAGCACAGCTGGGAAATCTCTTATCCCTAACAGGCAGGAGATTTGGGATGATGTTATAAACCAAAAGCTACAAAACATGAGGCAGGAGAAGGGAAAGAGAAGAAGGGGGGTGATTCTCACACTGAGAGACATTGTAGGTTCATAGCCATGGGAATGACAACATGAGACAAACATTATAAGAGCAGCAAGGGAAAATCACTGTCACGGCAGCTGAGCAAAAGGCTACGGAGCTATGGGGGAAAGGCAGGCTAAAGAAACACAAGCAGGAAGCCCTTGGCGTGACACAGGTGAAGGCATTTTAGGTGTTGTGCAGTACTATCTTGCTGCAGGAAGGACCATTTCTGGCAGTAGTGATACACTAGTAAAATGTGAAGTGAAACCCTTCAGCTTCCCACAGTTCTGTTTTCCTTTTGATCCCATGACTCTATTCTATCCCATCCCCTCCATTTTTTAAGCTGAGTGGGTAGGAAATGCCTCTTAGCAGGAGTTTATGTTGGCAAGTTCTTCAGGGCCGTCATCTCGTTTGGGAACCCAATGTGCTGTGCCAATGCACATATCCCAGTGACTCCTGTCTGTCACTCTGCCTTGGCAGGTGCTGTACTGTCCTGAGAAAACACCCAGAAAGGGGTCTGGGACCTACAGACTCCAGCTAATGTCTTCTGAGGGCAACATGGACAAGTTACAACCCACAGTCAAGGTCTTGCGGAGTAGCAGATTGCTCCTGGGGACTCCAAGGCAGGTATGGGGTGTTCAGTGCTCCAAGCCAGCCACCATGCACGTGAAAAAGATGGAAGAGCGTGGCTGTAACTGCATGCAATGCTCAATTGTCACTCCAGTAGAGGTAAGACTAGCAGTGGGGACTGGCGATTAACACAGCATTAGTGCAGGATGCTCTAATAGAAATTTAGGTCAAAAAGCTTTCAAATACCCTGCATTAAAGAGCTTATAATACATTTCCTGACATAGTGATGTAAGCAAAGGTTAATCTTTTTCTGGGGTCACTTGTAAGCAACTTCAATCAAGAGTCATACTATGGTGATTTTGCAGTCTGCTTTGGGAATACATACAGGCCCTACATCAGAAAAATGGAAGTTGAGTCAGGGGCTGCCTGCTTTGCCTTAAGAATAAGGATTTTTGCCTCGTGGGTAGCTACTAAGCTTTTACCTCCTGATCCCTTTTATCCTCGGAGACCTGCAGAGAAGGCTGCCTGGAGACTACAGGCCCCTCTGTGCAGTCTGCTCAGTGGGCTGCCAAGGGAGGTGCAGATGGGACAGGAGGAAATCTGGTCGCTTTCTGCCAGCAACCTGCACAGCAGGCAAGTTTTGAAGCCCACGTACGCTAAACCCAGCTCCACAGATTCCCACACTCGGCAGTGTTTCGTTCTGATGAATCGGCATTTCTCGCTGGGAATGGGTTCCACCAGAAGATTTCCGGCCAGATTTAATCAGGGATGCTTGAAAGCAATCCAAAACACAGGCCAGGAAAGGAAATAGCTACTAAAAACCACCAGCTTTTTCACATTTTCTGAATTGTTCTGTAATTACATTTGTTGAAGATATAATTCATGCATGATTGTTTAGAGTTGTCCCTGCAACATTTATCAACTCACGCACAATTATCTTCCTTTCCTTCAAGCATCAGTCTGTAATCAGTTCTATAAACCCTTTGAGATATTTGTAGGGAGTAAAAATGGGAAAGAAAAATGTTTTCAAAGATGTGGCCAAAGAGAAAGACAGTAATCAGAGAACTGAAAGGAAAATGCAGATTTTTCTGACCTAGTGAAAACGGATTCATGAGGAATTAATATTTTCCCCTTTCTGCTTTTTCTTTTTATATGCTATATTTTACTTCTTTTGCTAAACAGTGTGAAACTCTAATGTTTTATCATAGATTTTTTTTTTTTCTATATATGAGAAGCTCTATTGGTTTAACTCAATGATTGTACATAGATGCTGTACTACACCAACACAGTCCAAGTGACATGATCTTTTTAATTTGAACGCAGCTGCACCAGGAGGTGCTTTATACTAGTCTGGGAATTAAACAAGCAAGGCAGCTATAATGAACTGTTATGCCAAGATAGCCATGCCCACGCTCAGGGTTTATGGGTGTGAATCTGTAGGAAACATTTCCTATCTGGCACAGTTACAGTGGTTAAAAACAAGAAAACCTTGTTTGTGTGAGGCCATAAGGATGAAATGTTGTTGGAAGTCTCCAGCTGCTTCATGCTCCTTTGGCAATATATAGTATCTATATATCTGGTTTAGCAGCCTAATTAATCAGAGTTACAGCAATTTGCATTGCTGGAGCTGCTCAGACAAAGCACACAGTAAATCCACCTTATGGAGCCTGCTTCTGCCCTACTTGTGCCGTCTTCAGCACCACGTGTCTCCACAGAAAATTTGGGTGTAAAGGGCTGTGTTTTGTTGGAGGGTTTTGTTTTTGACCATGAATTTGTGCTTACATCCCTCCTTAGCTAGCCCAGGCTGGCTATCTCGGTATCAACCTTCTTCCTGATCGTATTAAATCCAGTTGTACTTTGTGATGTTCAGACCCACTGACAAGCTGTTCTGCGATAAGGAGGAGGATACTTGCTGTGGATGATCTTGTGACTCAGTAACAAATGCATGTGTTGTCATCTGGAAGACCAGGAGAACAGCGCCAGAAGCACAGCCATCTCTGGACAGCAGCACTTCAGCAAAGCTTGCTTTCTGTGCCTGTCCTGAGGACGTCAGCCTTCCCGGAGGGCATGAGTATTTCAGACTAACACAGCAGCAAGCTACATCTATTTTTTCAGAAATGAGATGGTGCAGAGGGATTATTTACTCACTGACCTATGAGGAAAAGGGAGAGCAGAATGGTTATCTAAGTAGCAGTCCTAACAATGAGGTGTAGGCTGGACATGAGGTGTTTGAATGCCTTGGACTGAAAAACCCTAAGTGCCAAGTACACAACATGTCAGGATTTCAAAGTTTTTTTCTTGTTAATGCAGGTGCCATTTGTAAAATGCAGCTCTGGATCCTGAGCGTTCACAACACTTCTGGGTGTTCAGACCTTTGCTTGATTAGAGCCAGCCAATATAGTTAAAGGTACTTCTTCCTCACTACAAGAGTTTATAATGTGATACTCTGCTGTTGGTTCTTAAAGTCGGTATTTATACAGTGCCACTAAGATGTGAAGTGCTTTCCTGAAAAAGAGTCTTGATGCTCTCTCCCAAGAGGTAAGTCTGGTGGTATAAAACTTAGATTTTTAATGAGTGGAGCAAACCTCTCTTGTTTGGCTTCACTGATTTACCTGCATAAAGGCTACAAGTTGAATACAATTTGCAGACTCAAGCTAGACTAAAACTAGACAAAATAAGATGGGAGAAATATGTTACAGGCTTAATGAGAATGAAGGATAGACATTACAGTAATATAGTCAGAAAGTCACACTCAATGTATTTAGCTGGCCGAGCGGCTTTCCATCATTTATCGGCAGTCCTGGCTATCGGGGGAGGTCCCAGTTGACTGGCGGCTAGCCAATGTGACACCCATCTATAAGAAGGGCCGGAGGGCAGACCCGGGGAACTATAGGCCTGTCAGTTTGACCTCAGTGCCAGGAAAGCCCATGGAGCAGATTATCTTGAGGGTCATCACGCGGCACTTACAGGGCAACCAGGCGATCAGGCCTAGTCAGCATGGGTTTATGAAAGGCAGGTCCTGCTTGACGAACCTGATCTCCTTCTATGACAAAGTGACGCGCTTGGTGGATGAGGGAAAGGCTGTGGATGTGGTTTACCTTGACCTCAGTAAGGCTTTTGACACCGTTCCCCACAACATTCTCCTCAAGAAACTGGCTGCTCGGGGCTTGGACTGGCGTACGCTTCGCTGGGTTAGAAACTGGCTGGATAGCCGGGCCCAGAGAGTTGTGGTGAATGGAGTCAAATCTGGTTGGAGGCTGATCACTAGTGGTGTCCCCCAGGGCTCAGTACTGGGGCCGGTCCTCTTTAATATCTTTATCGATGATCTGGATGAGGGCGTCCAGTGCACCCTCAGTAAGTTTGCAGATGACACCGAGTTAGGTGCGTGTGTCGATCTGCTCGAGGGCAGGAAGGCTCTGCAGGAGGATCTGGATAGGCTGGACCAATGGGCTGAGGCCAACTGTATGAAGTTCAACAAGGCCAAGTGCCGGGTCCTGCACCTGGGGTGCAACAACCCCAAGCAGAGCTACAGGCTGGGAGATGAGTGGTTGGAAAGCTGCCTGGCAGAGAAGGACCTGGGAGTATTGGTTGACAGTCGGCTGAATATGAGCCAGCAGTGTGCTCAGGTGGCCAAGAAGGCCAACAGCATCCTGGCCTGTATAAGAAGCAGTGTGGCCAGCAGGTCTAGGGAAGTGATTGTGCCCCTGTACTCGGCTCTGGTGAGGCCGCACCTTGAGTACTGTGTTCAGTTTTGGGCCCCTCGCTACAGGAAGGACATGGACGTGCTCGAGCGAGTCCAGAGAAGGGCGACAAAGCTGGTGAGGGGTCTGGAGAACAAGTCTTACGAGGAGCGGCTGAGGGAGCTGGGCTTGTTCAGCCTGGAGAAGAGGAGGCTCAGGGGAGACCTTATCGCTCTCTACAGTTACCTTAAAGGAGGCTGTAGAGAGGTGGGGGTTGGTCTGTTCTCCCACGTGCCTGGTGACAGGACGAGGGGGAATGGGTGAAAGTTGCGACAGGGGAGTTTTAGGTTGGATGTTAGGAAGTACTTCTTTACCGAAAGGGTTATTAAGCATTGGAACGGGCTGCCCAGGGAGGTGGTGGAGTCACCATCCCTGGAGGTCTTTAAAAGACGTTTAGATGTAGAGCTTAGCGATATGGTTTAGTGGAGTACTTAGTGTTAGGTCGGAGGTTGGACTCGATGATCTTGAGGTCTCTTCCAACCTAGAAATCTGTGTCTGTGTCTGTGTGTCTGTGTCTGTATTATCGCAGCAGCGCTGGTCCTCCTATTTTTAGGTTTACTCCTTTGTGAGGGAAGATTAGCTTTTTACAAAGGGCGTTTTAAGAGAGAAAGAGCAGAAAACTACTGACGGGGTTATGAAAGCAGGCCCAGGCATTAGGCATTGATGACAAAATGCCCATAAATAAGAACCAGAGAAGTGGATGAAGGAAGCAGACTATAAAAAGGTTTGGAAAAGAGAAATCCAGTGCTGCCAAAACAAACAAACAGAAAACCACCTTGTTCACAAACACTATGTTTTGGTTATGCTCCAGGACATGAAGACAAAAACATTTCAAGAGAAGGGGTTCCAGGAACATTCCAGTCTGAGAGTTGTAACACTAGTTCTGTCCCTATTGCTGCTATTTTCCAGCTCCTTCATCTTATGCTTGGAGGATTCCTGGTAAGTTTCCTTTCTCTCTTCCAATGAAAATGTGAAATTAACATATTCCTGAAGAGGAGCCACCAGGGCAGCCCATTTCTGATTTTCTTGAAGAGTCAAAATCTTTTGGGGAAACAAGAAATTTCTACATGTAAATTCTGGATTTTGTGAAAAGGTCATTTTCCGTTGGAATGATTTTTCCAGGAAAATCTCAACCATTTCTAATGTCAGTCAAAGCTTTTTGGCTAGTGCAGAGAACAAAAAGAAATGTCTCCCAAGATCTGGACAACATCAAAAGTAGCTTAGATTTTGCAATCTTTCAGAGGGATTGTGTGACATCTCTTTTGAGACCTCTGGCCTTTGGGGGTCCATCACCTTATATAACAGAGATCCCTCCTGCGTGTGAAAGTCACTGAAAGACCATTTCTTTTTTTGCTAGTACCAGCTCTCAGACCTGTTCTTCCAGTGCCTGTGGAGACACATCTTTGAACATTATAAATATATGCTAAGGGAGGAAGGTGGTAATCTCATGACTATTTCCCAGATTTCCTCCCTTGTGTAATAATGATTGTCTAGTTAATTTGAAATCACACTTTACTCAAAAGAAGTTCAGGCAAAATGAAAATTGAAATTTTTATGGTATCCAAAATAGATAGACAACACCACTTGCCAATATTTATAAAAGATACATGAAGATATGAAATGCAGTTATACCAAATCAATTCTTGAATCTCTCTCTCTTTCTCTGTCTGGCTGACTTGTTATAGGCTTTTTATGACCCATCCCTCGTGAGGCCCTCTGCCTTCCTTTGTGCCTTAGGTTTCATTCATCACAGGGAAACTGTTCTTAGTGGAGCGTGCCAGTTTCATAACTGATTTCTTCGAAGCCTCCAGGAGGAACTGGACAAAGTTAATCTTCCATCTCCTCTCCCCCATGAAATATATTTGCTTCTAATGTATTTGGGGCACTCCTGTAACTAAATTAAGAATCAGATCAGATCATTTATTTTTAAGATGCATTTGTCACCTTTACAATTCCTAGGGTCAACGGAAGAAAAAAAAAAATCATCCCTTCACAGCCTTCAGTGACTCAGTATGCACCGTTCAGCATGAACCATATCTGTCTGTGAGACTTGCATTCTTATTGATCCATACATTAACAAATATGCCAGATGTGGCAAACACAGGTGGCTCATGACTGGAACAGCCATTTGGCTTCCTTTGGGATAATGCAGGCAAAAAGCCAGGGAACAAGCTCTCAGAGGAGACTGGATGGACATAGAGGCTGGCTGTCTTTAAGAAGTCTTTAAGAAGTGTTGCATAGTTTTCTTTGAGCAATCTTTTCTGGAATAGGGTGGCACTTAACAGCACTGACATCCTCTACCATTATGGAAAATTGCAGGTCAGTGAAAAATTAAAGATAGTAATGCAGTCTGAAAATCATTATTTAAATCCTGCCATGAGCAGAGTTTGCCATGAGAGAGCAGACATGAAAGCAGCAGAAGCTCGTTGCTCTGAGAGTGGCTGGATTTAAGCACAAATGGCTACGTAACACTGCAGCTATTTCATTGAAAGAAATAAGGTCTGGATCCATACTGCAACTACACAAGGAAAGACAGAAGCGTCTAAAAAAGTGAATGCTCCCTCCGGTACCAAAGATGCTGATGTTGAGTCAAACCTTGTAACTTCTCCAAGTTACGCTAATCTCATTAGCTTCCTCCTCTCCTCCTGCCCCCAGTCTTTGATAGTCATACACCTTGATAACTTGCAAGTCAACTTCTTGACTAGCAAGCAGCTCATCCCCATAGTTCTCCTGATGTGCTGGCTGCACTGTAAACATACCAGGGTGGCACTGAGCAATCCTTATGGCACATGTGTAAACATCATCTTCCTTTGCAAGGGAAGCTTTGGAGCAGCTGGGGAGGCTGATGTTGCAGTAACTGTACTTTGAGACTTCAGCACAAAAAAGGTACACCACAAAGAATCAACATCTGATCCCACATCTTCTCACACAGTGTCTTTAAGAAACCTCTATATAATTTGGTGAAAAAAGAAAGCCGTATCTATATTGTTAACATCTGCTTTTCATTTCGTAATTTAAGAATGGGGTTGAGCTTCCCTTGGTCTAAAGCTAAATTGTCAGCACAATTCTGGCAGCAGATTTTTAAACACCTTTGGTGGTATAAGAAGTAAAAGAACACCAATTGATTTTAAGATCAAAGGCTGAGTTTAGGTTGGCAAAAAAAAAAAAATAATAATAATCCTCTTCTTACTTGTAAGCAGCACAAAGAAGCTATGCAAGTCTCAGACAGAGAACCGTGATGGGACCGCACACTGTTACTCTCCTAGTGCTTCTCTGGCTAGAGCCTACCCAGTGTTTTCCTCTGGTTCAGACTTACACCACAAATACCAGTTGTCATCTTGGGGAGGGTGTGAAGCTCACTGGTCTCCACTATTGGAGACAAAAGCACATTATGTAATTAATGTATGTGGCAAAATTATTTTTGCTGGGAGATAAAGGAAATGGCATGAATAGTCGACAGGCTGCTTCAGAGAGCAAGCAACTGACCGAGTGAGCACTCCCAAAGCTCATGCTGGCTGTGTCTTTCATCTGGGAAGACTTTGAAGCATATCTGCTGTTCCTGGACAGATAACCTTTGCTCCAACAAAATGGAGTAGTTTTTAACTTAATTATTTTAGCAATTATTTCCTTAAATGGCAAGTTAGTTAAACTGCATTTTTTCTCATGTTCTCTGACATGAATCCTGGTGCTGCTCCATCGGTAGAGCAGAGCACACTGTGCCTCTTCAGCAGACCCCCGTGCTCCCCAGGGGTGGTTCACACCTGCTGGGTACCTTCTCTGCTCACATCTGCACAAGTTTTTCTTCAAAACCCAGTTCGTTCCAGTGTCTCTGCTGTGCCTGTGCAGGTGAGGTGTGACCCTGATGGCACCATGACATTGCAAGCTGCCCAGGGCTGTCACCCCACAACTTCATCTCCTTTGTACACAACCAATGAAGCTCTGGCAGCCCCATGGGCCCATGGTTGCTGCTGGTGGGTCATGTTCCTCAGGAAGGAGCCTGAGGAACATCACAGGGCACATTTGCTCCAGGAGTGTGAAAGCTGTGAGCCCACCCTCCATACCCACAGCAGCCTGTACATGTTAAAGTGCTCTCCTAGGAAATGATACAGTCCAAAGGTAGCAAGGGACTCCTTTGGGTGATTTTATCATGGGTTGGCAATAAAATCTTCCTGTCATACAAGGTCTTCTAGGTTTGGATACATCTGTAGCCCAACCATTGCAGGGGCTGTGCATATCCCTGAACTAGCTTTGGTTTACCAAACTGCAGGGCTGCTGGCAAGGAAGCTGCAGTAGCCCAAGGCTCAGCATGAAAACAGTCCAACGAGACTTAATAGTTTTTTTTTCAGTCCGTTGTGAGTCTCACAGTGAGCTCTGTGGACACACTGAACTGGTTACAGTGAAGCTGGCTTATGTGCTCATCTGAAAGCTGTGGCACGGCTGCGTCCTTTGATAGTTCTTAAGCGCAGGCTTGTGTTTTGTGAACAGCTTGTATCCCCCAATTTCTCACCTGTGTGCCTTTCATCACTATGGTCAGTGGCAGTGATTCTGCCCAAGAGGAGCCGGACAGGACTCACCAGACACCACTGCTTTTGAACCAGGCAGATGGAGCCTGCAACCACCCTCACAGCCTGGGCCACATTGCCGGCCAAGCCAGGGAGCGTCAGGGACAGTGAAGACTCAGCTCTCCAATGCCTGGCCTTCAGACCAGCCCACGTGTGTCTGTGGGCTCCTTCTTCTTTCTCAAGAGTATCATCTGATGCCATGCTGGCAAGTGCAAAGTCAACTGCTTTCACTCTTAATTCCTTTTGACCTGTGTATCAAAATGCTTTCTGATTTTCTTCTCTTTTTCTTGTCTTTTTTCCCTTAGTACTGACAATTTTCCCTGGGCAGTTCTCCTATTGGAAACAAATTATGTGTCAGTTTTTGATGGAGACGTGTCAGATGAAGCCTAAGTAAAGAGAATAAGACCCATTTCACTTGTGATTGGTACTCCAGGATTGAAACAAGCCAGGCCTCCAGAGGCCAAAGAAAAGCACATCAACTCACAAGCACATCAGCCCTGTTATCCTCTTTCTCCTTAGTGGCCTGTGGTCGTTGCTGGCTGAGCACATCCCTAGGGCATGTGGCAGCAAGTGGCTGTGAAAACTCTTTTGAACTCAGGCAGTGTGTTTTGCCCATCTGCTCTCAGGGGTACCTATCAGACCAACCAAGCCCAGAAATCAGGGTGTGTATTGGTTTTATGTGGCAAGGTTTTGGTATAGAGGTCCTGGAGAGGCCCCTGGTGGAGCAGGCTGTCCCCCTGCAGCCCATGGGTCCCACACGGAGCAGATCTCCACGCTGCAGCCCCCCCGTGGAGGAGCCCACGTGGAGCAGGTGGATGTGGCCTGGAGGAGGCTGCGGCCCATGGAGAGCCCCCGCAGGAGCAGGCCCCGGGCTGGAGCTGCAGCCCGTGGAGAGGAGCCCACGCAGGAGCAGGGGGGCTGGAGGGAGCTGCCGCCCGCCCGTGGGGGACCAGTGCTGGAGCGGTTTGCTCCTGGGGGATGGATGGACGGACCCCGTGGTACGGAGCCGTGTGGGAGCAGTTCTTGGAGAGCTGCTGCCTGTGGACAGCCCCCGCAGGCTCAGTTCGGGAAGGACGGCATCCCGTGGGAGGGACCCCGCGTGGAGCAGGGGCAGGGAGTGACCGTGAGGGAGCGGCAGAGACGAAGCATCGGGCTGACTGCAGCCCCCATTCCCTGTTCCCCTGTGCTGCTCGGGGTCCAGGAGGAGGTGGAAGAGGGTGGATGGGGTGAAGTGTTTTTAGTTTGCTTTTAGTTTCTCACTGCTCTAGTCTGCTAGAGATAGGCAATAAATTATATTTATCTCCCTATATTGAATCTGTTTTGCCCATGATGACAACTGATGAGTGATCTCCCTGTCCTTATCTCAACCCTTGAGCCCTTTCATCATATTTTCTCTCCCTTTCCCTTTGAGGAGGGGGAATGAGAGAGCAGCTGTGGTGGAGTTTGGTGTCCCAGCTTGGTAAAACCACCACAGGGTGGTGGATGGGGGAACAATTAAAAGATGGAAGAAAGGGTCTCCTGAATAGTATCATTGTATTTCATGGTACTGCATGCTAGCACAGAGAAAGGCTGTGATCTCAGCCTTTGCCATGAGTCCCCTTAAACACCTTTAACCAGTGTGGAAGGTAGATGTTTGGTTAAAATGCAAGTATGGGGACACAGTCATTCACAAAAGCAGGTAAAATACTACAGAATTCAACCCCACTGCTTTGCACAGCTCTTTCAGGAGCCTTTCTTTCTGTTATCTGTATCAACATTGTATATCAACAGTGTATGGGACAAAAGTAATCTGCATGGAGCCCAGTTAACTTTGGGACTAACTTGTTTGACATCCCTCAGAACACCAGCTATCTGGCAGATATGCTCACAGCTATTTACAGGGTAGTCTCAAGAGGCGGAAAGGATAAAAGTAGCACCGAATTCCCCCTCCGGGGTTTCATTGTATTTCTCAATGCAAATCTCCCCAGAAAGTCTTTGAGGTCAAAATTTACCTGGGAGGAAAGAGAGGGAAGGGAGAATGCCCAGGAAATACCCATGAGTTCAGACCAGCTTTCTAAACCATAAATACTTCAAAAACAGCCAAAGGTCAATAACTGCAATAAACCCTGATCAAAGTCAGCATTTACCTCAACATAAATATCTTCTTCATAGACTTTTTTTTGGTTGAGCAAAGCTTAACAGAAAGCTTTCCATGCAAATGCTATTTTGTAAAATGAAAAGCAGCAGAAAAAAAAACCTCAGCCAGTCTCAGTTTAATACCACATGTCACAGACTCTTATGACCCCTTGAGATCAGGATTGCATCTAGGCTGAGTGACATGTACATTGCATATAGTGTTTTAAAATCCTGAGTGAGAAAAGACTTCCTGACTTCAGCACATATATCACGTCTGTGAACATCAGCTGCTTTGTTTTCATTACACTTGCCTTCCTTGTCAGCACCCCAGCTAAAATAAAGCAATCCCCAGGCAGCTTTCACAAACACACAGTGGGAAGAACATACATTCATATGTGGGGTCAAATTCAACATTGCACAACTTCATTTGCTTTAATTGAATGTGACTCACACAATATACACAGTGGGAAGTGCATATTTGCCTCTGTATATGGAAGCTTAGGAACTTCTTTGAATCAGCTACAATTATTTGCCTGGCATTGGTCTTTGGCATAGAACACCTGAATGAAGAAGTCAATTTTTAAATAGTATTTCTACTGATTTATGAAAAAAATAAACAGAAACTCACATTCGACTCTCCACTCACTCTCCCCACTAACCACATAAATATTAAAGCTGCAGCAATGCCCAAACACCCCCATGCCTAAACTAAGAATCAAGATTTATTATTGATTTTACTTCGGGCAAGTTATTCTCTCAGAACTTTGCACTATTTGAGTAAACACAAAACTAAGGAGTCCCAAAAAAGACTGAGGGATTATTTCAGATCCTGCCTGCAAATATTTCTAGCTACTTCATTTCCAGTAGTTGCTTGCAGCTGATTATCACTTTGGAGCAGTTCCCCATATGTAAAAGATTGTCCAGTTCCCTGTTGTTTCTAAATCGCCTTTACTTTTGCAGAAGTCCAAGGAAGATGAAAATAAGTGAAAAGTCAGGCTGATGCTTGCTGAAAGGGCAACCTTCTTTCCTAGTCAATAAATAGATCCTTGAAATCCTCTTCTGACAGTTTCGGAATTGGGCCTCTAGCATTAATGCCAAAGCCATGATTTAAGGTTGTAGGGTACAATTCTCCCCTCTGTTACAGGGACGTAAATCTTTACTTTTAAGGAAGTCATCAGACTGAATTCAGGACAGATTTGCTGGGTTGGCTGTGGAGTAGATGAGATCTGGATCTTGTCCCACAGTCCTTTGAAGTATTAGCATTACCCCTTGAATCACAACACTGCATTTTCACATTTCTAATTACACCCTTATCATACAGGATTTTGCTCATCTCTGAACACACCCCCCCTCCCCACAAGTGCTTTTGACTCAGTGTGGAAATCTGTAAGCTCAAATCAGCAAGAAACACTGCTGAGTTTTCCTCCATAGTCTGTGACATGCATTTGAAAATGAAGAGGTTATTTTTAATTATAATTGACATTTTTTCTCCTGGTTCTCCCAGAGAAGGCATTCATCTTGCTGGAAAAGTGGTGCCGTCATCGTGATGGGAGCTCAGTGGAAGAAACTGTAAACAGACCTCGAGGGAACTTCCAAAAGCATCTATCAATTAGACTGCAAAGCTTAAAAACAGGGAACTTGATTTTCCCAGCCCTTCTGAGGACATCTGACTAGGACTCGAAGAAGAAAGAGCTTTTTCCCTGACCATACTATGGCCCTGAAGGCTGGGGTTTATAGGTCGCCCTACTCTCAGAGGACATGTCCTCATTGAAGATGCAGCACTGCTCCCAATATCCTGGGTCCAAATCTGTAGGCTGGGACCTGTTGCAGCCACGTGGCAAGGTGAGACTTGGCGATGTGCCCTGTTGCTACACCTGCATTTGCCTGGAGGGGAAACACAGGCTCCATAGGTTCGTAGATAAGTTCAGACTCCAGAATCTGGGGCTGAGATTTCCCACTGACAGGTCTATTTGCTACTGCAATAAGCTATACACCACCCTCTTCATTTGTCCCCTTGTCCTTGCCTCCCCCTGCACCAGCTCTGGCTACGTCATCAACCAGGATTTATTGCCATAAGCACACGATCAGCAAACGTGCTAGGTAAGTGCAGAAAACACACAGTTACGTTTGGAAGTAGCATCACCTCCACGGAGTGGGACTCTTCACTGGGGATGCACATATCAGCACAGTAAAATGCTCTGAATCAGACAACCTATTAAGAAATAAATGTTTAAGAAAGGCTTTGAGAAGAAATCTGAGGATTGGGAAAATATGCACCACTGAAAAGCCAGCTCCTGTGAAGCTTTCTGTCTCGGGTTTCTGCCCGGGCACTGGCACAAGCCCTTTCCCAACAGCAGGTGAACCCACTTATTCAGGAGCAGTTCCTAGTGCTAGCTGCAGCCGCAGCAGCACCATGTTCCTGTTTTTCTCTGCAAACAAACATCTAAGCCCTCCTGGCAGGACTATCTTGCTGCAGGGGAAAAAATGCCCTCGGTCATCAGATCTGTCAGGATTTAGTAACTACCTGGACCAGGAGCATAGTGTTCCCAGCAGGCAAGACGATTGACACACAATATCTCTCAGGGTTGTTTTGTCGAGGTGATTCCTGTGAGCTATGAAGATCTCTGGGAAACATCAGCTCTCTTGACTTAGGGCAGAGGAGACAGTCTTGCCTGGGTTCCTATAGGAGAGACAGAGGATGCTGAGGGCTGGAAAGACTCAAGCAGGACGGCAAGGTCAAAGTCCAGCCACAAGTCCCTACAAGATCTTCCTGGTGGCTGGAGACAGTGTTCATTGCTTTATAGGGAACCAGTCTGGGAGGAGCTGTGATTGCTCGTGGGCGATAAGTGTGGCTTTCTAACACAAGAAGCTCAGATTTCATACCGTTGAGTGTTAGCATTGTAATAGTTCAGTAAAATGTGGCCCTGGCCATGTAAAGTGTGCAGCAATTGAAACTTTGAAACTCCACAGAGCAGCAATGAGATAAATCTAATAAATGGTGTAGCAGAATCAGGGTCAGATATGTAGCTTATGCGCATAGTCTCTTATCATTGCAGAAACCCATACACCAGAGCTGAAACATAAATATCCTGTATCCACCAACAAAAGAGAAAAAAAATATATTTTCAACTAGTGTGCGACAAAGTCAGGAGTTTCGTGTAAGGGAAAAAATCATGCCTTAATATGGAAAAAAAAAGGGGGGGGGTGGGGGGGAGAGATTGTTCCTTCATGGAAAAATCAATTTTGAGGTTATACTTGGTTTAGCAGTACCCAAGGAAAAAAAATAAATGACCAATGTACAAAGTATTATAGAGAGACCAAGCCAGAAGGTAAGGCTGGGCAGAAAGTTCACAGAAAAAAGAAAAAAAAAAAGACATATATGTATATATGTATCACATCAAAAGCAGACAGTCAAATAGGATTTGACTCACAGCCTGGCTAAGGTAGAGTCCCCTCTCACAGATAATACAGGGGTAGCCTTTTTAGCACGTCCCAGGATGGGAGGCAAACTGGTAAGCTGATGCAAAAAAAAAATGACCAGACTTAGAAACACAGTTCTGGAGAGGAAAGTGCATTGAATAAGACTTTTACTTCATTATGAAAACACATAAAACATTTGAAGATGCAAAGACGGCAAATAGGCAAAAAGGCAGCATCCAGCAGAATAATCAGCATTTAAGTTATCCCGACCAACTGAATCTATTAGATTACGCTGTCAATCTATTTATCCTATCAAGCTATTGAATATTTTGTCATTCGTATCCAGAGCTAGCTGGAACCTTGGATCAGAAGGATAGGGGGCAAGGAAAGGTGTAAGGAAAGGGGCAAGGAAAGGGGCAAGGAAAGGGGCAGGAAAGGAAAGGGAAGGAAAGGGAAAGGAAAGGGAAAGGAAAGGGAAAGGGAAGGGAAGGGAAGGGAAGGGAAGGGAAAGGGAAGGGAAGGGAAGGGAAGGGAAGGGAAGGGAAGGGAAGGGAAGGGAAGGGAAGGGAAGTGCAGGGAAGGGAAGGGAAGGGAAGGGAAGGGAAGGGAAGGGAAGGGAAGGGAAGGGAAGGGAAGGGAAGGGGAAGGGAAGGGAAGGGAAGGGAAGGAAGGGAAGGGCAGGGAAGGAAAGGAAAGGAAAGGAAAGGAAAGGAAGGAAAGGAAAGGAAAGGAAAGGAAAAGGAAAGGAAAGGAAAGGAAAGGAAAGGAAAGGAAAGGGAAAGGAAAGGAAAGGAAAGGAAAGGAAAGGAAAGGAAAGGAAAGGAAAGGAAAGGTGTGTGTATATATAAAACTAGCTCTGCTGAGCCTCCCTAAACATTCAGTTAGTATTGGATTCAGATAAAGGTCCAGGTTAGTCTTCCATCCTATTTGGACCTGTTCACTCAACACGCATCACAAAAGCACGTGTATTTTTATCGAACACCTCTATCCACATCACTGTATTCAGTTCTTTTTGCTGCATTGTTGCATTGATTTCTTCTGCCCAAATCACATTATTGACTTTTTTCTGCCTCTGTTACATGCCTCCTATGCTTCTCTCAACCACCCACTTGATGTAATAGGGAAAGTGCATGATTAAGTGCTCATCCTACAAACACTTATGCATGTGAAGAATTTGCACACAAGGATAAATTCAAGGCCACCATTCTGCCGCAGAGTTTAGGTATAATGTTGTAAATGATTTTTCTTTTTTTTTCTTTCTTTTTTTTTTTTTTTGTAAAATCATAGAATTGTAGAATCATTTAGGTTGGAAAAGATCCATAAAAGAATACAGGGATTACATGAAAGTATAAAATGAGGATCGTGTACAATCCTTTTCTGTTGATCTTCATCAAAGCAATGACAAGCAGTTCAAAGCTCTCAGCTGTTCTGCTAAAACAATGTTGAAAGGCAGTTTTAGCTAAAGTTATTAACACAGAGATGAAAATAAGATTTTTTTTTTTTTTTAGATTTCCAGCTGAGGTCAGTATAAAAAGTGGATCTTGATGCACTGAGTGTCTGGATTTTTTCAGATACCCTTCACTAAAGATGCTGAGGTTGTTGAGAAGTCCTATTCTGATTCTGGATGCAGATCCCTAGGAAATTCTACTTCCAAATACAATCCATGAATCAGATATTGATGCTCATTTAATACATATGGTCAGAAACTTCTCTATAATTTTTCTGTGGATAATTATATTTTTCAGTTTTTCATTTGTTTTTCTTACCTTAAAATATATAATACTAAGTGGAAAACCAACAACTTTTAGAAAAAAAAAAAGACATTTTACATGTATCAGCAGTGTTATTTTTTCATTTTTCTTCAGTGAGAATTTTATATATTCCATAGGAGAAATTTTTCTGACTTGCTGTAAAGTTCAATAAAATTACATTTAAAATAATTGTGTATGTGTTGTTCCAAGCAGGACTTTTTTAATATAAAGAACTGAGTAATTCTGTAACATTTTTAAATGAAGGTCTTGAATAGTTTACTGAAATGCATCATTAATATGGAAACAATATGCTGTAAGTTTTTGTACAAGATGGTATTACAAATTTTATGTGATAAGATGTTTAGTACCCAGCAATTATTTTGTAAGTAGAAATGATTTCTCTTTAATTAAAAACTGTCATTCTGCCTCCCTGAGCTCTGGTGAAGATGAGGAGGGGTTGCTTTGGAGATTTCTTTGTCAAACAAAACAAGAACCTATTGCACTACACTTGGTTTCTTTCAGTCACTCCCATCTTGAAGCAAAGGAAAATACACAAATATAACATTTCTACCAAAGCAGGAATGGGCAATTCGAAAGCTCAGGGAAAACAGTGCTGTCTGATTATTGTTACTGTGCAGTTTCACAGGTCCCTTGGATGTTATCTCCCATCAACTTTATAGCTCTATCATCCAAAACCCCAAGAATTTGTAAGAAAATGTTGTAACCAGAAGGCAGAGATTTTCCCTTTCATATAAAAAACTCACGGTGACACCTTGAGAATGGTATTGTTTAACAAGCTTCATGTGATTCTCTAGATTGGTCAGACCTGCCTGTGACCACCTTACGCAGGATTTACTAGCCTGGGGAGCCAAAGGTGGCAGATTAGCATCACCTCACACTGAACAAACTTTGCAAATTATTCACACAACAAGGTTGTCAAAAATGTTTGCCCAGATCTCTTAACCAAGAAAAGCAGAAGTAATGTTGCTCTTAGGAGATAGAGACCAAAGATGATAAGCTATTACCTTCCTGATTGCAGCATAACTCCTTAGTTGTGCATGGAGGTTGCCTACAACACAATCACCAATATGTGCTACCAAGAAATGGGTTTCTTGGTGTGAGTGGCCAGCTCTGCATAACTCAGAATGCCAGATCAGTCCTTTTCAGGGTTCACCAAGTACAGCAAGGTGGTCAACAGACTTTTCTGGAGTGGAGATAAATGTTGGGATCATGAAGACGGTCGTAGGGTCCCACAGGTCCTCCATGGGGGCTACGGTCAAAAAGCTTGACAGACCAAGGTGTGGACAAATTGAATCTAAAACTACTTTTCCAGGTTGCTTTTATCTCAAGATGAATTTTGCACATGCTGTTTTACTGAGTTCCTTCTTATGCTTAAGGTAGCAAGCACAATCGCCAGCTCATTCATTTTCACAGCACTGCAACTGTCTGTGAACATCCACAGAATTTCTCAAAGAAAGTCTGGGGTATAAGAAACATGCAAAGCAAACTGTATTTTACTGAAACAACTGAAGGTTGCTTGTTTGTTTCTCTGCTCTGACCTCTCTTAAAGAGTTTGTAATATCCCTCCGAAGGCACAGACCTGATTTAGTGGTTGAGGCTGTTTTATTCCCAGTTATAGCTGGATCAGCAAATAAGCAGCACTGCTGGAGGATATTGACTGTCTTTCTCACATCTGTGTGACCAAACCACAGCCATTTATTATTCTGTTATATTCAATCCTCAGCTTCTTTAGCTAGCAAGTGATCTTAAACCTCTGCTTTCTAGCTTTTAAAATCAATTGATAAATAGCATTTGTTTATCTCCAAGGAATCGATGTACAATT